>NC_134353.1:929898986-930136486 GCF_048569485.1 Anomaloglossus baeobatrachus | reverse complement strand
CTATCTATCTATCTATCTATCTATCCCTCTATCTATCTATCTATCTATCTATCCCTCTATCTATCTATCTATCTATCCCTCTATCTATCTATCTATCTATCTATTATCTATCTATCCCTCTATCTATCCCTCTATCTATCTATCTATCTATCTATCCCTCTATCTATCTATCTATCTATCTATCTATCTATCTATCTATCTATCCCTCTATCTATCTATCTATCTATCTATCTATCTATCTATCTATCTATCTATCTATCTATCCCTCTATCTATCCCTCTATCTATCTATCTATCTATCTATCTATCTATCTATCCCTCTATCTATCTATCTATCTATCCCTCTATCTATCTATCTATCTATCTATCTATCTATCCCTCTATCTATCTATCTATCTATCTATCTATCTATCCATCTATCTATCTATCTATCTATCTATCTATCTATCTATCTATCTATCTATCTATCTATCTATCCATCCATCCATCTATCTATCTATCTATCTATCTATCTATCTATCTATCTATCTATCTATCTATCCCTCTATCTATCTATCTATCTATCCAATAATAATAATAATAATTCATCTTTTATTCCATCTATCTGATATATAAGGTTTTTCATCCTCAAATTGGTGAAAAAAATCTGAATTTTTTATTTAAAAAAATGGTTTTGTGTCATCATTTTTTGAGATGCACAAGTTTTTTATTTTTCCGCCAGTGGAGCTGGGTGAGGGCTGGTTTTTTGGGGTTTTTTTTTTGCCTCTTTCTTATTTTTATTGATACTATTTTGGAAAAAACATACAAAACTTTGATCATATTTAGAGATCTTTAGAGAGGTGCGGCGATCAGACCCTCCCACCCCAAAAATTCAGGATTTTTTTCTTTTTTCCTCTTTACAGAGTTTACGATACAAATCAATTTATGGTATCTTTTATGTATCAGACATTTATGTTTATTTATTTTTTAGTATTAAAGAGGAACAATAGGTATGCATGAAATGTTTATATAAATATTTTTTACTTAAAAAAAAAAGTGTTGGTCTGATCGCTTGTTCTTTATACTGCAATATATGAAGTGGCGGCACAGGCTGAGCTTCACAGGTGGACTAAGATGGCAGCCATGGGGGGCTTGAGCAGTACCCCGCCTGCAATAATAACACAACAGCACCCATGACCACGTAACAATAGCTGCCATTTAATAAGTACTTCAATGACTGGCATGGCATTTAAATATTTGGACAGCAGTAATCAGAGTTTAGCTCCGGTAGCTTCTGTTACAAGCAGATGTTGGCTATGTAACACAGATGGCATCTCCTAGGTATGATGCAGGCTCAGCTCTTGAGCCCACTCCATAGACTAAAAGCAGAGATACACAAAGAACTGTACTGCAGCTTCTAGGAAATGATTTATCCTATACCAGAGCTGCATTCACAGCTACACTGCTCAATACTCCTGAATAATGTCCTCCATGCTCCTGTATAATGTCCCCCATGCTGCTGCTGCTTCTGAACATTTGCTACATAGAGGCAGGAGAGCAGAAATCCCTAGTGTCTGTGTGTGCTGTGTATGTGAGACATCATAGCAGCTTGTCTCTATCCACCAGCTCAGAGACAGTAGAGCAGGAAATCCTAGTGTCTGTGTGTGCTGTGTATGGGAGACATCAAAGCAGATACTCTCCTACCACCAGCTCAGAGACAGGAGAGCAGAAATCCCTAGTGTCTGTGTGTGCTGCGTATGGGAGACATCATAGCAGCCATTCTCCACCCACCAGCTCAGAGACAGGAGAGGAGAAATCCCTAGTGTCTGTGTGTGCTGTGTATGGGAGACATCATAGCAGATTGTCTCTATCCACCAGGTCAGAGACAGGAGAGCAGGAATCCCTCATGTCTGTGTGTGCTGGGTATGGAAGACATCATAGCAGATAGTCTCCACCCACCGGCTCAGAGACAGTAGAGCAGGAAATCGTAGTGGCTGTGTATGCTGTGTATGGGAGACATCAAAGCAGATACTCTCCACCCACCAGTTCAGAGACAGGAGAGCAGAAATCCCTAGTGTCTGTGTGTGCTGTGTATGGGAGACATCATAGCAGATTGTCTGTATCCACCAGCTGAGAGACAACTGGAAGAAAAAAAGAGATGGAGCCTGCAAGAAGGGAAAACTGGTGAAAAATGCTGGAGACCAGTCACATAATGGCCAGAAATAGTGTTACTCAACAGTCACTTGAAATGGTAGCATATTTACTTTACTGAAAATACTGACCTAAAAACAAAATGCTGAGACCCTTCATTCCCAGAATCAGTGGGGGCTTCAATATATGACAAATAATGCAGGACATTATCATTTTTCTGTTCTTCTTGCAGGAGGAGAAGAAATCTTGCTCTCTGATGAGAATCTTCTTGGTCTGCTTTCTGGCTTGTCTCATCACCACCGCCATCGGAGTGCTGATCCTGTGTCTGGTGTATCTGGGTTATATTGGTCCGGGGACATCTCAAATGGTAATGATTCCTACTGGCCCTGGGATGGGCAAACCCCCGCAGAGCACCAATAACTCCACCACCGGCGGTGCCACCGAGCCACGGTTCAACTTCATGAGTCAACTCACTAAATCTAAGGTAAGGTCAGAACTGGCGGAAGACAAGTCCAATATGACTTCTGGGCAACAAGGAATAGAGGCATAGTGAAGCATATTGGGAAATGGGAATATATCTATCTATCCACCTATTATCTGTCCATCCATCTATCTATCCATCTATCTATTTCATCTATCCACCTATTATCTATCTATCTATCTATCCCTCTATCATCCATCTATCTATCCATCTATCTATTTCATCTATCCATCTATTATCTATCTATCTATCTATCCCTCTATCTATCTATCCACCTATTATCTATCCATCTATCTATCTATCTATCCCTCTATCTATCTATCTATCCCTCTATCTATCCATCCATCTATCTATCTATCCCTCTATCTATCTATCTATCTATCTATCTATCCCTCTATCTATCTATCTATCTATCTTTCCTACTATCCACCTATTATCTATCCATCTATCTATCTATCTATCTATCTATCTATCTATCTATCTATCCATCCATCTATCTATCCACCTATCCATCCATCCATCCATCCATCCATTCTTTTCATTTCTATCTGTTTCTCTGTTTTACTCTAGTTTTTCTTTGTTTATTTTTTCTTTTTGTTCATTTTTTTGCACTTTCTATTTTTTCCCTTCTTTCCTTCTTTTCTCTCTTTATCTCTTTCGTTACATCTCTTTTTATATTTCGCTCTTTACATATTTTTTCAATTTATTTCGCATTCTCTCTTTCTTTACTTCTTTTTCTTTATTCCTTTTTCTCTTTCTCTCTTTTTCTGTTTCTTTCCCTTTTTCTTCCCCCCTCTTTCTTTCGCAGTGTGAGGGGTCTATTGAGGACTTGTCTTGTGAAACATTATGTCACCCCCTACGTGAACACTGTCTTCTTTCTGGACGTACGTTGCCCTCACACAAACCTCTGTAATGTTATTTCATGTCCTTATGAAAACACTTCTGTCACATAAGTTACGTTGGGCTTATACTTATGTTTTTCTAGTTTCATCCACACATATTGCAAAAACGTACGTGTGCTGTGTTTTAGGGAGATGTCCTAGCGTAAGCTTTTATGGACTGTGGCTTTATAACTCTTGAGGTTTTGACGAAATCGATGAAAACATGGTGATTAAATGGTTATTAAGAATTCCTAAAAACTGGTGTCCCGGAAGCAGAGGCTGTTACCCAGAACCGGAGCAGCGGCGCCAGGCGGCCGATGTTCTCAGTACCTTACCGGTGAATTGCTTCTTGGGTCATCTTCAATTGATGTATGTGGAAGTTCTTCTTTCTGGTCTACTGAAATATCAAACTGGCTACTGGAGTGGTCAAACCAGCTCCTCCTGGAGAAATTAGGTCTGCCCTACTTTATTGATGGCAACAAATAGGGTTAATTTATCCAGTAATGATTGTAAACTATGAATATATTGTAATTGTGTAGGATGTAATCTCCCTGGTGGCATCAACAATGGACCCATGACACCTTCCTCATCCATAGTAACCCTGAAATGAGAAACATAGCAAAATGGGGACAGAAGGGGTTAGGATGCTAGGACAGTCATTCTGTCTTGGTGGTGGTGTTATGTGGTGCTAAAAACAGAGACAGAAGGGGATGTATTTTGAAAAGGTATGTCCAGGGCTCTGGGTACGACCTTGTATTACACTAGCTGTAAGCATAGTGGATCCATTGTAGTCCTGAGCTTGACCCCCGGCAGGGTTGGTATGATCCGCACACCTTCCACACAAGGATACCAAACTTGACCTATAGTTTCACCATTACTGTGGTTTGGGCCAACTTGTGATCCCCTTCCCAGACTCTAGTTGGGGCCTTAAACATCTAAATGGGGTTCAGTGGTGTCCCTAATGAGAGTAAAGGCTGCTTTACACGGTACGACCGATTGTGCAATTTCACAATCGATCGTACCCGCCCCCCGTCCTTTTTGCGTCACGGGCAAATCGCTGCCCGTGTCGCACAAAGTCAGTAACCCCCGTCACACATACTTACCTCTCGTGCGACCTCGCTGTGGGCGGCGAACGTCCACTTCCTGGAGTGGGAGGAACGTTCGGGGTCACAGCAACGTCACGCGGCCGCCGGCCAATGGAAGCGGAGGGGCGGAGATGAGCGGGACGTAAACATCCCGCCCACCTCCTTCCTTCACATAGCCGGCAGCGGCCGCGTGACGCAGGTGAGCTGCTGTTCATCGTTCCCGGGGTGTCAAACGGACTGACGTGTGCTACCCCGGAAACGATGAACAACTAAATTAAACGATATTATGGAACCTAGCGAGCAGTACACGACTCATGATTTGTGAGCGATACTGCGTCGCTAGGAGGTGTCACACAGGCCGGCATCGCCAGCGATGCCAGATGTGCGTCACAAAAACCGTAACCCCGACGATCTATCGCATAAAAGATTGTCTGGTGTAAAGCAGCCTTAAAGGCTACTTTACACGCTGCGATATCGGTCCCGATATCGCTAGCGTGGGTACCCGCTCCCATCTGTTGTGCAACACGGGCAAATCGCTGCCCGTGGCGCACAACATCGCGCAGACCCGTCACACATACATGCCCGGCGACGTCGCTGTGACCGGCAAACCGCCTCCTTTCTAAGGGGGCGGTCCGTGCGGCGTCACAGCGACGTCACTGAGCGGCCGCCCAATAGAAGCGGAGGGGCAGAGATGAGTGGCCGGAACATCCCGCCCACCCCCTTCCTTCCTCATAGCGGCCGGGAGGCAGGTAAGGAGAGCTTCCTCGTTCCTGCGGCATCACACATAGCGATGTGTGCTGCCGCAGGAGCGACGAACTACATCGTTACTACTGCAGTAACGATAATCGAGAATGGACCCCCATGTCACCGATGAGCGATTTTGCAAGTTTTTGCAACGATGCAAAATCGCTCATCGGTGTCACACGCAGCAACATCGCTAATGCGGCCAGATGTGCGTCACAAATTCCGTGACCCCAACGACTCCACATTAGCGATGTCGCAGCGTGTAAAGCCCCCTTTAGGGTTGTTTAGCATTGTGGTTCATCGTTCCTGCGGCAGCACACATCGCTATGTGTGACACCGCAGGAGCGAAGAACGTCTCCTTACCTGCCGCCGGCCACAATGCGGAAGGAAGAGGTGGGCGGGATGTTTACATCACGCTCATCTCCGCCCCTCCGCTTTGATTGGCCGGCCGCTTAGTGACGTTGCGGTGAAGTCGCTGTGATGCCGAACGTCCCTCCCCCTTGAAGGAGGGATTGTTCGGCAGTCACAGCGACGACGACGACCAGGTAAGTATGTGTGACGCTGCGTAGCGATAATGTTCGCTACGGCAGCGATCACAAACAATTGCATGCGCGACGGGGGCGGGTACTTACACGCCCGATATCGCTAGAAATTGCTAGCGATATCGCTACCGTGTAAAGCCCCCTTTAGTAACATAGGTGATGGAACCCTCAGAAAGATAGGTAGTGTGAGTCTCAGAAAACAGGTGGTGTAATCCTTACACAGGTGATGCAACCCTCAGAAAGATGGGTGGTGGAAACCCCATAGAGATGGTAGGGGGAACCTCATAAAGATGGGTAGTGTCACTCTCAGACAGGTGGATGGTGGAAACCCCAGAGAGATGGGTGAGGGGATCGTCAGAAATATAGGTGATGTAACCTCAGACAGACAAATGGTGTGTTCCTGAGACAAATGGGTGGTGAGACTCTCACATAGATGGGTGGTGTTACCCTCAGATGGATTGGTGGTGTTACACTCAGCCGGATGGATAGTGTGACTCTCACATGGACTAGTGGTGTGATCCTCAGACACTGGGGAAAAATAGATGATGAGATGCTAAAATATTTGGGTGGTGTGACCCTTAGACAGATTGGTGGTGTGACCCTGAGACGTCTTAGTAGTCTGGCCCTCACAAGGATTGGAAGTGTGGCCCTCAGACAGATGAGTAATGAGACCCCCAGGTCAGTTCCAGTTTATGGTGTCTGTGGATATGAACGTGTTCACACATCTATTAGGTGACCCACCCGGGAGACGATTAGACAGGTCATGTAATATTCAGTTTCTTTCTTTTGTAAGGTTTTTACATTTGAAGGAGGTGCTATCCAGTGGGCCCGCTACAGGAACAACCCCAAAGATTATGCCAATGAGAAGGAGATGCAGTTCGGTGCCAGCATCAATCAACATAGATCTAAAATGACATTGGGGACACTAAGGATCCTCAGCAAAGGCCTCAGAGCCCCCCACTGGCATTTCAATGCCAACGAGCATGGCTTCCTGTTGCAGGTAATACGATCCTGTTTTATGATGGGTTCAGGTGATTAATTTTGCTGTTTACTCAACTGTACAATGAATTTTCTGCACATTGTAGGGCAAGGCGTGGATCGGTGTAGTAGATGACGGCGGCGTTGAGGTCACCACCTACAATGTAACCGCCGGACAGGTCATCTTCTTCCCAAAGAACACGTTACACTGGGTGAAGAACGTGGGCGATGAGGACTGTCTTTTTGTCCTCTTTTTCACTACCCACGACGAGCTCAGTACCCTGGATGTGGACGACGCGTTTTACTTGACCCCCGAAGACATAGCTGCAAGGTCATTAAAGGTCAGTGGTCAGAGGAGGCCATTAATATGGAGCGTCAATATTACATCTGTGTAGTCTACTTGTGACCCATATGGGACCTCCGTGTACCCATTTGTGCCCCCACTGCATGCCGTTTTATACATACACAGGGAGGCACCACATGACGGCACTATGGATCCCATGGAAGTTGCGTATTAAATCTATGTTATAAATAAGTGCCCCAAGTCTACGATGGGCCCATACTGTATACCTTTTTCTCTACATTTTCCACACTAAATGTAATTTTTGCAGGTATTTTTGGCACTATATGGCGAAATTTTAGACCAACTATACCACAGATATGTTTCTATGCATCTATATTGCAGTTCCCATATACAGATATGGAGCCTACATTGTTTCTGCATGTATTTTATGTAGGTTTTCATGTTCACTAAAACATGTTGGCACCATATGGCAACACTATAGAGCAGCTATATTAAATCTGTGTTTTAGGAACCCATAATGTAGTGCCGATAATACTCTGGAGCCTATACTATTACTACTTAATGGAATTTTGTAGATATTCACATAAAAGTATATATGAGACAACATATGGCGGCATTATGCATCCTATGCAATACACATAACACCTTATACATAAAAAAAAGATATATTACATTCAAGTAAGTTTATCAAGTAAGTACTACCATAATCCACACGACACCAATGATAGTCCTGACTCTGCTACATCAGAGCCTGGAGAGACCGAAAACATGTCCAATCTCTCCACTGTCAAGAAACACTGACAAGGGGGACTCGGCAGGCAGCAGTGATGTCACTAAGTTCACCGGAGGTCATACCTAGGTTCCCACTGTATGACCTCTGGTGATCTAGAGCACTCTGGCTTAAAGTGCGGGGCCATGCTAGAAGTGTTAGAAGACTAAATGGGCCCCTCTACTCGAAGAGTAGATGGGACCCTGTCTTAGAAAACTGGATGAAACCATGTGCAAGAAGAGTAGATAAGCCCCTCTGCTAGAAGAGTAGATGGGCCCCTGTCTTAGAAGACTGGATGGGACCATGTGCAAGAAGAGTAGATGGGCCCCTGTGTTAGAAGACTAGATGGGCCCTGTGTTAGAAGACTAGATGGGCCCCTGTGTTAGTAGAGTAGATGGCCCCTGTGTTAGAAGAGTAGATGGCTCCTGTGTTAGATGACTAGATAGGGCCCTGTGTTAGAAGAGTAGATGGCCCCTGTGTTTTTGAAGACTCGATGGGGCCATGTGCAAAAAGAGTAGATGGCTCCTGTGTTAGAAGACTGGATGGGACCATGTGCAAAAAGACTAGATGGGCCCCTGTGTTAGAAGACTAGATGGGCCCCTGTGTTAGAAGAGTAGATGGCCCCTGTGTTAGAAGAGTAGATGGCTCCTGTGTTAGATGACTAGATAGGGCCCTGTGTTAGAAGAGTAGATGGCCCCTGTGTTAGGAGACTTGATGGGGCCACGTGCAAGAAGAGTAGATGGCCCCTGTGTTTTTGAAGACTCGATGGGGCCATGTGCAAAAAGAGTAGATGGCTCATGTGTTAGAAGACTGGATGGGACCATGTGCAAAAAGACTAGATGGGCCCCTGTGTTAGAAGACTAGATGGGTCCCTGTGTTAGAAAAGTAGATAACCCCTGTGTTAGAAATCTCGATGGGGCCATGTGCAAGAAGAGTTAGATGGCCCCTGTGATAGAAGACTTGATGGGGCCATGTGCAAATAGAGTAGCAGGCCCCTGTGTTAGAAGACTCGATGGGGCCATGTGCAAGAAGAGTAGACGGCCCCTGTGTTAGGAGACTCGATGGGGCCTTGTGCAAGAAGAGTTAGATGGCCACTGTGTTAGAAGACTCGATGGGGCCCTGTGTTAGAAAAGTAGATGGCCCCTGTGTTAGAAGACTTGATGGGGCCATGTGCAAGAAGAGTTAGATGGCCCCTGTGTTAGAAGACTCGATGGAGCCATGTGCAAGAAGAGTAGATGGCCCCTGTGTTAGTAGACTCGATTGGGCGATGTGCAAGAAGAGTTAGATGGCCCCTGTGATAGAAGACTTGATGGGGCCATGTGCAAGAAGAGTAGCAGGCCCCTGTGTTAGAAGACTCGATGGGGCCATGTGCAAGAAGAGTTAGATGGCCCCTGTGTTATAAGACTAGATGGGGTCATGTGCAAGAAGAGTAGATGGCCCCTGTGTTAGAAGACTAGATGGGGCCATGTGCAAGAAGAGTAGATGGCCCCTGTGTTAGGAGACTCGGTGGGGCCATGTGCAAGAAGAGTAGATGGCCCCTGTGTTAGGAGACTCGGTGGGGCCATGTGCAAGAAGAGTAGATGGCCCCTGTGTTAGGAGACTCGGTGGGGCCATGTGCAAGAAGAGTAGATGGCCCCTGTGTTAGGAGACTCGGTGGGGCCATGTGCAAGAAGACTAGATGGCCCCTGTGTTAGAAAACTCGATGGGGCTATGTGCAAGAAGAGTAGATGGTCCCTGTGTTAGAAGAGTAGATGGCCCCTGTGTTAGGTGTTAGAAGACTCGATGGGGCCATGTGCTTGAACAGTAGGAGGGCCCTTTACTTTCCAATTGCTCATCACAGGACCGTTCTTATGTCTCCATGGTGCATACAATTCATTAGTAATTGTAATGAAAGCCAATATACAACAGCTGTTTGTAGGATGATGATAGTGCTGATTACTGTGTCACGTGTGTAGCATACTTTGCAGTGAGTTGCCTAATTGATAATGTGATTTTTTTTATACTTTTTAGCCCGTCGGTGGCGTAAACTTTATCAGAACCTTCCATAAACCAAAAGAAGATCAAGCAATAAATCTCCCCAAAAACTTAGTGGAACTGATCCAAAACGCCAGCTACGTCCAGTCCAATGACTCCAAAGTCTGGCAGTACTTTTACGACTTGAAGGGTAAATATTTCCTAGATGTAAATACACCGGTAAAAATATATATATATATATCCTCGCCCGTGAGTGAAAGGGATGGTTTGGTGGGGTTTGGGATGTCGGTTTGTGACGCCACCCACGGTATGTGGTGAGGTTGGGACACCACCGCTGCTCTGTACGGGGATCCCGGGAGCAATGACAGGGAGCAGCTGGGATGGTTCTTTCCCCTCCGTGGGTAGGGGGAATTTTGGTGGTCCCGGGGCCCGGGGAGGTTGACTGGAAGGTAGATGGCGGGGTTTGGCGAGGTGCAGGGTCGCAGGGGCAGCGCAGTACCAGACGGCATGGTAGTACTCACTCAGCCAATAACGTACACGGAGTCTCTTGTGAAACAAACGGCTGGATGGACGGGTCCCACAGGCGGCTGCGGTGATCACTCCCGGTAGGTTGGCGGTGACTGGCTTTCCCTGCACCTTTGTTGTGTTTTCGGCCCTAACGGCTTCCCACCGGTAGCCCGCTCCCCAGCGGTGTGTTTGCCAGAGGAGCCCCTTTTGCCCGCAGGCGCTGGCCCTGGGAACTCTAGCTGTGGCGGTAGCTGTATTTCCCTTCACGGTTGAGCGGTTGCCTTCAGTCGGGTCTTTACTGCTGGGAAACCCCGGAGGTTCCCGTCGCTGACGGATTTGACCGGGTCCGTAGTCCCTGCCGGATGGTGCTGGCTTCTCTTCGCTCCCCGATCTGGTACCGGCGGGCCACCGCCCGTCCCCGGTCCTTACGGATGTGCGTCAATCGGCCTCTCCTGCAGACGGTCACCACCGTCTGCCAACCTTGCTCTTAGGTGCCCGGGCCACATACCCGGACATGGTCAGTCTGCTCCAGCTCCTCAACTACTACTTCCATCCTTCACTTTCCCTCACGGAACTTCAACTAACTTCCTTTTCCCGCCTCCAGGGCTGTGAACTCCTCAGTGGGAGGAGCCAACCGCCTGGCTCCACCCCACCTGGTGTGGACATCATCCCCTGGAGGGAGGCAACAAGGATTTGTGTCTGACTTTGGTGTTCCTAACCAGGGTGTGGGGTGTGTTGTTGCAGTACTTGTGACGTCCTGGCTTGTCCAGGGCGCCACATTCCCCCTTGGTTAAACGCAGACCGTCCGCGGGCTGCCCGTCCATCACCGGTTTTATTTTCTTTTAAACTGCAAAAAGTAGAAAACACATAAACATCAACATATGCCTTTTTTTTTATAAAACGGGAGGCACGGTACTTTAACGTTACTAAACGGTAGTCTTTTATTAATGGTAACGGCTTCCACTCTCTCCCCGCCCAAACAACCTGGCCCTGATGCTGCCCCTAAGAAGTGGGCAGCAACCCTTGCCCCAGTCCAGAACCAAATTGCCTGAGCGGGTACGGTCCTTTTCAGGGGACCCCGCGTCCATGGGGGGCCCCTGACCCCCGGAGGATCCCACCGGTTACGGTAGTGGTGGGCCTGGGCCATCCCTTTCCTCCAGGCCCATCCTCCCAAATCAGCCTCTCCGGAGGCGGTAACGGTAAAAGCCAACATTTTTATTTACATGCCACAAGTTTGTGGTTGCCATGCAAGTTCTCGGGCTTGTCCGTAAGCAGTTCCTTACGCACGGTGCAAAGGGTCCCAACGGGACTAGTTTCCGGCAACGGCCGGTTCAATCACGGTGCTAATTTGGTCACAGTTCGGTTGATTACTTTCTCTTATCATTCGGTTACATTACGGTACTGGTGGTCCCAACGGGGACAATTTGCGGCGTAAGACCGCTGCCGTTACTGCTGGCTCACTACAGCGGCCAGAGGAGGGGGTTGGGCCGGTGCTTGGGCCTCCTGACTGCCCCTCCATTTGGCATCCAGGGCAAACCAGCCCCGCTCTCCACAGTGCCGTGTGTACTGCACTAGGTTCCCTGGGAGCAGGTTACGGTCCGGGTGGTCCTCCGGTAAATGTGAGTTGACGTCCCGGCGGGCCACGAAGACTTCGGCCTCCAGTCCCGGTTTGTAGATGAACCCGTATCCCCGACGGACATCGAACCTCCTCACTTGCCCCTCATGGATCGGGCCCCGTACCCGGAAGGTGGCTCTGCGGAGGCTCTCCTTCTCCCTGATGGTGCGGGCTATCATCTCCGCTCTCAGCCTCTCCCTCTCCGCGATTTCTCGGCCCAGCGGGGTCGGTTCCCTGTCCCAGTAAGGGGCTACTACTTGCCCCTGCGCGCGGGTCGGGCCCCGCGAGACTTCCACCACGCTGCCTACCACTGGCGCCCTCTGTGGAAGATCCCGCGGTGTCGTGGCCTGGGGTGCTGCCTCACAGCAACGACCCGGCGCAGCCTCAGCCGAGGCGTGGGGGATGGGTAGAGGGTTCCTCTCCCGCTCGACCTCCGCCTCCTCCTGCACGGGACGGGCTACCGGAGTCGGTACGGGGTCAGGCACGGTCACTGTATGTGCCACCGTTACATCTCTGCCGACGGGCTCGGTCTTCGGCAGCTTCCAGGGAAGCGGGTCAGGACGGTTATGGGCCTCGGCTGCAGGTCGGTCCGCTTGGGCGGACGGGCAGGGTACCGCTACCGGTTGGGCAGGTAGCGGGCCTAGTGGCGGGGTGTTAACAACCAATGCGGGTAGCGAGGGAGGCAGCAGGGGAAGGCGGGTGCAGGCCGGGCCCCTCAGCCGCTACGGCCGATCCCCTCGGACTACAGGGGCGTGGATCGCTTACCCGCCTCTCCCTCTCTTCCTCCACTTCGTGTCTCCGCATAGCCGTCACCACGTCCGCCATGTCGGCCTCCCACTCCTCCAGGAGGAGCTGCACACGGACCTGCAGACGGCTGCTTAGCTGGACGGTCCGGGCCTCCACCCACGCTGCGGTGCCGGGCGCGGGGGTTACGGTGCTGCCGGCTGGACGGTGCATCGCTGCGGCGGCCTCTTCCAGGAACCAAAAGATGGCGGCAGAGTCCTGGCATCCCTGCTTTTATAGCCGCGATCTACATGCGGCCAGACGCCATCCGTGCCCCCTATTTCTTTCCGGCACCTCCTCTTCAGGGGCAGAGCTTCGGCTTTCGCGCCTCCACTGCTCGGGAAGACGCTCGAGCGGGGAACTTTTTGCGCCCAAGATGGCGGCTTTTGAAAATTTTCGGCCAGACACCTCCGGCGGGACACAAGGCGCCCTTCTACCAGGCGGCAGAACGGTAAAATCCTGTTCGTGACGCCAAGTTGTCGCGGGCGGCGGGGTGCTGCGCTCGCTAACGCTCGGGTCCGGCGCTGCTGTTTCTGCTGCTCAGTGGCTCGAGCGGTGGGCCGGATCCGGGGACTCAAGCGGCGCTCCTCGCCCGTGAGTGAAAGGGATGGTTTGGTGGGGTTTGGGATGTCGGTTTGTGACGCCACCCACGGTATGTGGTGAGGTTGGGACACCACCGCTGCTCTGTACGGGGATCCCGGGAGCGTTGACAGGGAGCAGCTGGGATGGTTCTCTCCCCTCTGTGGGTAGGGGGAATTTTGGTGGTCCCGGGTCCCGGTGATGTTGACTGGAAGGTAGATGGCGGGGTTTGGCGAGGTGCAGGGTCGCAGGGGCAGCGCAGTGCCAGACGGCACGGTAGTACTCACTCAGCCAATAACGTACACGGAGTCTCTGGTGAAACAAACGCCTGGATGGACGGGTCCCACAAGCGGCTGCGGTGATCACTCCCGGTAGGTTGGCGCTGACTGTCTCTCCCTGCACCTTTGTTGTGTTTTCGGCCCCAATGGCTTCCCACCGGTAGCCCGCTCCCCAGCAGTGTGTTTGCTAGAGGAGCCCCTTTTGCCCGCAGGCGCTGGCCCTGGGAACTCTAGCTGTGGCGGTAGCTGTATTTCCCTTCACGGTTGAGCGGTTGCCTTCAGTCGGGTCTTTACTGCTGGGAAACCCCGGAGGTTCCCGTCGCTGACGGATTTGACCGGTTTAACGGCAACTCCAAGCCTGGTCGGGGTCCGTAGTCCCTGCCGGATGGTGCTGGCTTCTCTTCGCTCCCCGATCCGGTACCGGCGGGCCACCGCCCGTCCCCGGTCCTTACGGTTGTGCGTCAATCGGCCTCTCCTGCAGACGGTCACCACCGTCTGCCAACCTTGCTCTCAGGTTCCCGGGTCACGTACCCGGACACGGTCAGTCTGCTCCAGCTCCTCAACTACTACTTCCACCCTTCACTTTCCCTCATGGAACTTCAACTAACTTCCTTTTCCCGCCTCCAGGACTGTGAACTCCTCAGTGGGAGGAGCCAACCGCCTGGCTCCACCCCACCTGGTGTGGACATCATCCCCTGGAGGGAGGCAACAAGGATTTGTGTCTGACTTTGGTGTTCCTAACCGGGGTGTGGGGTGTGTTGTTGCAGTACTTGTGACGTCCTGGCTTGTCCAGGGCGCCACATATATACTGCTCATAAAAATATAGGGAATACCAAAATACCACATCCTAGTTTAAGTGTTCCCTTTATTTTTTTGACCAGTATATATGTGTGTGTGTATATATATATATATATATATATATATATATATATACATATATATATGTATATATATATATATAATCTTTATTTTATTTTATTTTTTTGCCTGTAACCTAACGGTACCTTTTAACTAAGACTGACTGAGGTCAGGGTAATATGTTGTAATATTTTCTTTCTACATTTCTTGGAAAATGTGAACGCGGTTCTTTACTTAGATGAATATAAGCAGATGTTGGGTAATTTCGTGTAAGATTGTTTCGGCTTTCAAAAAAAATAAATGCTGACACACATTCTGTACAGACGGCAGTGGTGTAGAAAATCACCCTCACCCCCCCCCCCCCCCCAAATGTGAGCGCCGATAAACCCAGCTCTCCTCAGTTCACCTTCTTGGAGTGGTTCTCGGCCGTAGAGCCTTCTTCTCCGGCAGAGTCACGTCAGATCGTCCTCTAGTGTCCGGCTGATGACCTTCTAGAGTTATTTCTTCAATTGAAGTGATAAAAAAAATTGAAATTTTGCAAAAAAATATCTGTTTGTCGACATTTTTCAAGACGAGGTTCTTAGTTGTACACTCCGATCAGACTGTATGAAGTCACGGGAAAGCTCTGAGTGGGTCCCTATTCTAAGCCTTAATGTGTGGCGCTGTGTGCCAACCTCTGCAGGCCGTGGAGGGGCAGGAGCACATTTCTAGCATCTTCATTACTATCCGGGATCCATTTCTTGCAGATTGGCTCACACATATATTTATATTTCAGGGTCTAGAGAGTTCGTCTTCCCTGGAGGGATCATTCAGTGGGCTCGCTACCGCAAAAATGGAGCTGGCCTTAATGATACCGAGAAAATCTATGGTGAATCCATCAATTCAGTACGTACCACACTGCACTATTATCTTGGCTGGTATATGGATTAGTGTTGGTAATCCTGGTATATATTCCTGGTGGTCTAGAGATGTTTCACAGTTAATAACTGGTCTAAGTTAAAGAAAGGGGTAATAATGTTATATTTTATCCATGGTGGCCTAGGAGGATTATTGATTAATATCTATTAAGCTGGGGAGGTCTAGGGGTTAGTAATGTTAGTCCAGGTAATATCCCTGGTGGTCTAGAGTTGTTTAACAGCTAATAACTGGTCTAGGGTAAAAATATATATAAAAATATTAAGCTGCGAGTTCTAGGGGATAGTAATTTTTGGTTTATGGTAAAGAAGGGGTAATAATATTTGTTATCCATGGTAGACTAGGAGGATTACTGGTTAATACCTATTATCCTGAACGATCAAAAGTTAGGTATCGTAATCCTGGTAACATTCCTGGTGGTCTAGAGATGTTTCACAGTAAATAACTGGTCTAGGTTAAAGAAAGGGTTAATAATGTTATATATTATCCATGGTGGCCTAGGGGGATTATTGATTCATATCTATTAAGCCGGGGAGGTTTAGGGGATAGTAATGTTAGTCCAGGTAATATCCCTGGTGGTCTAGAGTTGTATAATCGCTAATAACTGGTCTAGGGTAAAGAGGGTATGATGGTATTTATCATCCATTGTGGGTTTTTTTTTTAATTATTATTATTATTATTATTATTATTAATAATAATAATGTTTAGGGGGATTATTTATTCATATCTATTAAGCTGGGAGGTCTAGGGGTTAGTAATGTTAGTCCAGGTAATATCCCTGGTGGTCTAGAATTGTATAATCTCTAATAACTGGTCTAGGGTAAAGAAGGTATGATGGTATTTTTCATCCATGGTGGTTTAGGGGGATTATTGATTCATATCTATTAAGCCAGGGAGGTTTAGGGGATAGTAATGTTAGTCCAAGTAATATCCCTGGTGGTCTAGAGTTGTGTAAGAGCTAATAACTGGTCTAAGGTAAAAAAGGTATAGTGATATCTACTATCCATGGTGGTTTAGGGGGATTATTGATTAATATCTATTAAGCTGGGGAGGTCTAGGGGATAGTAATATTAGTCCAGGTAATATTCCTGGTGGTCTAGAGTTGTATAATAGCTAATAACTAGTCTAGGGTAAAGAAAGTATGGTGATATCTGCTATCCATGGTGGATTAGGGGGATTATTCTTTAATATCTATTAGGCTGGAAGGTCTAGCGGTTAGGGATGTTAGACCTGGTAATATTCCTGGTGGTATAGAGTTGAATAACAGCTAATAACTGGTGTAGGGTAAAAAAGGTATAGTGATATCTACTATCCATGGTGGTTTAGGGGGATTATTGATTAACATCTATTAGGCTGGGGAGGTCTAGGGGTTAGTGATGTTAGTCCTGGTAATATTCCTGGTGGTCTAGAGTAGTTTTGTAGGTAATTCAGGTGTAGGATAACAAAGGGCACAATGTTATTATTATTAATTATTTATAGTAATCTAGGGGGATTATGGGTTAATATTTATTATCCATTGAAGTCTAGGGTGGTTCAGTGGTTAGCAGCTGATATCACTGTTGGTTTGATGGGGTGAAGTTTTATTGGTGAATCTGCCGGTTACATGTGTTTTCTTTCCTCCATACTCCCTACTGTAAATTCTTTGTGAATTTTTAAGCACATGTTTTCTCTTCCAGCATGCTGACACCCTTACCCTGGGGACCCTCAGAATAAAATCAAACGGTCTGAGGCAGCCACATTTCCATTTCAATGCACATGAGATGGGATACGTCATCAGCGGGTGTGGCCAAGTAAGTGTCCATACAGGAGATAGGAATAATGGCCACCAGGACGATTCATCACATCAGCACACATATTAGGATTGATCCTTTTATCTATGTGGGTGATATACATATAAGACAGGAAGGTAGCACTATCTTTGCCTAAATTACATATAGGGAGAGTAAAGGGCACAGCACTATCTGTCCCTGCATATTTGTAAGATATTACATGAAGGCAACATTATCAGGATCTACATAATTTACAGGGAATGAGAGGGTGACAGTGCTATCTGGACCTAGGTCATTTACAGGAAGATACAGGGAGGCAGTACTATCTGTGGATGGATAATTTACAGTGAGAGACAAGAAGATAGTAATATCTGTGCCTATATAATTTACAGGAGAGACAGGGAGCCAGTGCTACATCATTTACAAGGAAGGATATGGAGATTGTGGTATCTATGCCTACATAACTTACAGCAGAGACAGGGAGGCAGTAATATCTTTGCATAGATAATTTACGGGGAAACACAAGGAGATTGTTGTAACTGTGCCTACATAATTTAAAGAAGAGACAGGGATACAGTACTACATCATTTACATGGAAAGCGACTGAAATTGTGATATCTGTGCCTAAATAACTAACAAGAGAGAAAGGAAGGCAGTACTATTTGTGCATAAATAATTTACAGTGAGAGGCCGGGGCGATAATAGTATATGTGCATATATAAATTACAGGTGAGAAACAGAGACAGTACTATTTACATGGAAAAACAAGGACACTGTGGTATTTATGCCTAAATAACTTCCAGGAGAGACAGGGAAACAGTACTATATGTGCTTACATAATTTACAGGGAGGCAGTACTATCTGTAGCTACATAATTTACAGGACTGCATGGGGAGATAGTACTATCTATGCCCACATCATGCACAGAACATGACATACAGGTGGTATAATGTGTACCTACAATAGTTACAAGGAGAGAAAGGGAAGCAGTACTACCTGTGCCTATGTCATTCATAGAGAGATACAATGAAGCAGTAATATCATGATCTACATAATTAAAGAGCAATACAAAGAGACAATAATATCTGTACTATCTATAGGATGATAAAAGGATATCACCATATGTTTTCCTAAATCAGTTATAGCGATACAGGAAGGCAGTACTATCTGTAGCTACATCATCCACAGGGGCATACAGGGAAGCAAAGTGAAACAGGGAAGTAGTACTATCTGTTCCCAAATCATTCATTAGGACAACCAAGGTGGTAATACTATTTGTATGTACATAATTTAAAGAGAGCAGTATAGTGACATACATGGGCACAATATTTAATATTTAGTACTACTTCTATTAACAGTAATAGTATTTTCTGTGTCTACATTATACAAGTATAGAAAAAGGGGCAGTACTATATGTATCTAGTGTAAATGTTTTATAGGAAAATCATAACAAGAGTATTACCTGCACCTATGTTATCTACAGGAAAAAGTAGGAAGTCAATATTATCTGTGATTAAATCATTTACAGAAAGAGTAAGGAAGGAAGTACAATCTGTACCTGTATTATTTAAATTGACAATACTATCTGTACTTACATCGATTACAGGGAAAATCAGAAAGGAAATATTATCTGTACCAACATTATTTACAGCAAGAAGCAATGAGGCAGTACTACCGGTACTTACATAATTAACATAGAGAGAAAGGAAGGCAGTACTGTCTGTACCTACATTATTTAAATTGACAGTACTATCTGTACTTACATCATTTATATGGAAAACCAGAAAGGCAATATTATCTGCACCAATGTTATTTACAGCAAGAAGCAATGAGGCAGTACTATCTGTGCTTACATCACTAACATGGAGAGACAAGGAGGCAGTACTATCTGTACCTACATTATTTAAATTGACAGTACTATCTGTACTTAAATAATTTACACATAAAACCAGAAAGGTAATATTATCTGTACCAACATTATTTACAGCAAGACACAATGAGGCAGTACTATTTGTGCTTACATAATTAATATGGAGAGACAAGGAGGCAGTACTATCTGTGGCTACATTATTTAATTAGACAGTACTATCTGTACTTACATAATTTACAGAAAAATGAGAAAGATATTATCTGTACCAACATTATTTACAGCAAGAAGCAATGAGACAGTACTAGCTGTGCATACATCAGTAACATGGAGAGAAAGGAAGGCAGCACTATCTGTATCTACATTATTTAAATAGACAGTACTATTTGTACTTACATGATTTACTCAGAAAACCAGAATGGTAATATTATCTGTACCAACACTATTTACAGCAAGAAGCAATGAGGCAGTACTATCTGTGCTTACATCACTAACATGGAGAGACAAGGAGGCAGTACTACCTGTGCTTTATTCATTTAGAAGATAAATTATTAGGTTTTATGTATTTTGATCCTTAGATTGGAATAATTGGAGACAAACCTGTCCCGGACTTCACAGTTGGTATTGGTGATGTATTTTTCTTCCCGATTGGAACTCAACATTATATCAAAAGCACGTGTGACGAGGATTTATTAATGATTCTGGCCTTCAGTACCGGAAACCAGGTGGGATAGTGTACTTACTATTTTACTGTTTTTATGATTTTGTTTCTCTCGCTACCTATGTAGGAGTTTCTAAACACTTTTATGCCTTTTGACAGCTGGAAACACTGGATATGGATGACTATTTCCACGCCACATCTGACCACATCCTCGCACAGTTATTCTTAAAGAAACAGAGCGAATTTAAGAAGATTCCGAAGTTTAAGGAGGATCAAGCGGTGAATCTGCCATAAGCCCTTACCGATACCTGGCCGGTAGAGTACCGGTATAGGCTGACAACATGGACTCCATCATTTGTATATAGATCGCCCTTAAAGATGCTGAGCCTGTCATTTCATTTCAAAGATTTGTGCTTTCCATAGACTGGTCATATTTATATATTTTGGAAAAGTTACAACGGAACTTGGAACATTCCACCCATAAGAAGTGAATGTACGGGGTTAATGCTGCTGGAGCAACGCATAATGGACAAAATGTCTTGTACATCATAGAGCAAAGTACAAGCAGCTCCCACCATGCAATACTAGATTTGGCCAGCAGTGGCCGCTATAGGGAAATTGTACAGCTGGTGGTAGTAACTGATCAGATAATCACTATAGCGATTTAAAGGGGTATTCCCATCTCCAAGATCCTATCCCAATATGTTGTAGGTGTAATAATAAACATAAAATTAGCAAATTCCTCCAATTAGAAATGTATGATGCTCGACACTATGTGGCGTAGTGTGATACTAGTCACTAGGTGGAGCTAGATACTACTTTCATGCATTGTGAATGGAGAGGTAGTCAAATAAGCCGGAATCAGGAACCAGGAGGACACGACAGGACACAGGGCGCAGGCAGAGACGAGATCAAGATACAGGCCGAGGGTCAGGATACCAGGAGAGTACATATAGGCTACAGGGAGCAGGAGGAGATGTGGTCAGGAGCAGGTCCGAGGTTAGAAGCCAGGAGGTAGCGACAAAGTCAGGGGGGCGGACAGAGCAGAGTGTACTACAGTCCAGGGTGGGAAAGACAAGATCAGATAACTGTACACAAATGGGCGCCAATAGCACTTACTGTGGAACCAGGAAATACGACTGGCGACGTTCCAGGCGAGCATGCTCCTAACTCAAGGAGCATCTGGAAAGCCTCTCCCAATACCAGCGTAGGACCCAGTGCTGAGAAACAACCTGTCCACAGGAGCTCAAGACAAACAGCAGAGCATCTAAACCTGCAAAACGCTCTGCGCGACGGAACAGACAAGTGCCGGCTTTGGAGGAGAGCATGGCAGAACATAACAGAGCACAAGATGCTGTGCACATCGGAACCGTGACAAAATGTAGTTTAGTTCTCCTGATATAGCCATGTCTTTTACTTCATGTGCAGAGCATTGCAGGACCTTAGGTATCCATGGTTATGACTAGAGATGAGCGAACCTGAAGTTCAATGTTCGGGTTCAGAAACTGACTTCCAAAAAAAACAGTCTCCTACCTCATGTGCAGGGCATTGCAGCTTAGGTATCCATGGTTACAATCTCATGTTCAAGGATATTGCACTTTAGGTATCTATGGTTACCACCTCATGCTCAAGGCATTGCACCTTAGGTATCCATGGTTACAACCTCATGTTCAGGGCATTGCACCTTAGGTATCCATGGTATGACCTCATGTTCAAGGCATTGCAGCTTAGGTATCCATGGTTACAACCTCATTATCAAGGCATTGCACCTTAGGTATCCATGGTTATGACCTCATGTTCAAGGCATTGCAGCTTAGGTATCTATGGTTACAACCTCATTATCAAGTCATTGCACCTTAGGTATCCATGGTTATGACCTCATGTTCAAGGCATTGCAGCTTAGGTATCTATGGTTACGACCTCATGTTCAAGGCATTGCAGCTTAGCTATCCATAGTTATGATTACGATCAGCTAACTAACCGTTACTATATGAGTGAACATAACCATGGATACCTAAGCTGCAATGCCCTGCACATGAGGTAAGAGACATGGTTAGATCAAGAGAACTATACTACATTTCTAATTGGATGTATTTGCCAATATTATTATTATTATTACACCTACTACATATTGGGATAGGATCTTGGAGATGAAAAATACCCCTTTAAATTTTTTAAAAAATGTTTTAATTTCAGTTTTTCAGCATGTAAGTGGCCTCCTCAGGGGCATGGCCTCTATATTGAGATACTGGAAAGAAAGTAAGGGGATAACCATGAACCATGTAAAGGATAATCCATACTTGTCCACAGGTCTGATTTAGGTGAGGCAGGCTTGTTACCTGAACCCAAAAAATGGACAAGTTATTACAAAACCCACATAATGTGGGCCCTCTGGGGACATTTCTGACTATTTTGTTAAAGAGAACTCGTCACTAGGTTGATAGTGTCCAGATTTTGCGGTTATTAAATTCTCACTGCTCTCCTGAGTATTCAGCTGGGGTTTTTTTTCACAACCACCACACAATTCCAGAAATATGGATTTTTTTATTTAGCGCTTTTTATGGCTTTTACTAAAAGGGCGTGGACTCATGGGGTAAGAATGCAGAGCAGCCTGAAGACCCGCCCCCGAGGATCCTGTGAGCTACGCCTCATTGGTAAAGACCATAATAATTAGTACTAAATAAAAAGTCCCATATCCTTGAATTGTATGACAGAATATACTTATATATATATATATATATATATAGAGAGAGAGAGAGAGAGAGAGAGAGAGAGAGAGAGAATAAACAACAACAATATTTAACTGTATGACAAAATAAAAAAAAAAGCAACAGTGGAAAGAAAAAAAAGAGGGAAAACTGTTCATTTTTTTACCTGGTGACAGGTTCTCTTTCAATGTTCCAATTTTGGGTTTTATAACATTTGTAAATATGGAAAATACATAGTTTGTACACTGAGAAAATATTATATAAGAAAAGTAAAAATCCATGTAATAAACAATTTTCTAAGTACAAAGAGTAATAAAATATGTGTTAAAGATTCAAAGCTCCTCAAGGGCGGGATGTCACGGAAAGAAAATGTGCCTAAGTATGCTCCGAGTCCCAAATTCTTAATCCCTGTTTATCCCCAGGAGTTTAAGAAACCATTCCCTGCCCAAATCATCCCCCGTTTTCCAACGCGACACCCAGCACTTGTTTGAGCCGACTTGGGTCCGTTTCAGGTATTCTGCGATACCACTGGGCTTTGAGGCCTAGCTGGTGTAAGGGTGTTGGTGGAGAGCAGGGAACAGGGACTCCTAAACTGGCGCTTAGGCTAGGGGACCCTAGCTATTCGTAATCCCAATTACGTCTGATGGTGAGAATATCTGGGCCACCTGCTCCTGAACAGCCCTGATCCTAACAGCAATAGGCAAACAGGGGAAACCAAATCTCTATCTCACGGCACACACACACAAAGGTATAAGACAAAAAGAGTTTAGGATGAAAATAAAAGCAGCAAGGAAACAACAAGACAACAGGAGATCTACACAAGAACCCCATGCACAAAGTAATACAATCACCAGCAGGACTGGGATACAACAGCATACAGAAGAGTTTAGCAAAAGTTATAGTTGGCATGAGAAGACAGGCTCTACCATCTTAAAAAGGCGGAGAGTGACTTTGATAGGTCTGCCACATGTGATCCAAGAGGTAACCAACAGGATAGCACATATTAACTCCTTCAAGCCCGATCACTAATGGAAACACAGCTGCCAGACGCCTGGGCCTGTCTGTGTAACTCAGAAGCACCAAAGGAGGCATAGTGTGGAGTGTCAGATTCTGCAGTGTGAACAGTGTCAAATACCACCATGACACTTGGCGAGTTTAGAGCCAAACACCGTGTGAGAGCTAGAGGCTTGCAATTGCGGCATCTTTTGTGTGTGCCCGGCTGTCCTGTAGCCGGCAGCGTCTTCCTACACCAGCAGAGGGACCTTCACTGACAGCTAGACACTCCAGATATGAGAGGGGGCCTGGGAGTGAATTCCCCTGCACCACCACGACACTGTGAGGTGGACTCCAGAGCATTACTATGCCAAGGTCTGCACGGCACCAGGTCCGGGTGGCTTTTCAGCTCTTTATAATAAGCAGTATGCTTCATCTCTAATTCCCCATAATTGCATTAACTCGAGGGGCAGCCTCCCTTATGGCAGCTATAGCGATGATACCCAAACCAAACTCGGACCACGCACTGTGGTCAAACTACAGACCAATATCCCTAATTAATATAGATCTCAAACTTTTGGGTCAACGCCTAAATTCTGGTCTGGGATCTCTCATGCATAAAGTGCAGGTAGGCTTTGTACCTCATAGACAGGCGTCAGACAAACATTTGTGGGGTCTCCCCTCTCCTGCATCACTGCAAACAACGCAACTTGGCTAGTATGCTATTATCACTTGACATGAAAAAAGCTTTCGACTCTGTTTCATGGCCTTACAGCCTTACCTATTTATGGTTTTGCAGTGATAGAAGTTTCCTGATCAAGTCTTCTCTTGAATTAACATCTTATATAGTCATCCCTCTGCTCACATTCGCTATAATGGCTTTTTTTTCACTTTTTTTCCTATCAAAAGAAGGACTCGTCATTCGTCAAGAGTGTCTGTGACGCCCCTGGACTAGCGGGTCGTCACAGGGTATTGTACACTCTGCCCTCCCGTCCTTGATTTAGGGTCCCTAACTGCATGGTGTTGCTTACAACAGCAAATAAAATGCTAGGTACACTCTGCACCACACCCACCAGACACGCCAGTGGACGGCCTGAGTGGAATAGGGTCGCCTACTTGGGGGGTTGGTTAAGGGGAGGTCAGGAGTGTCAGGGGTAAGTCAGTGAAGTGTAGGAAGAGAAGGAGAGAGGAGGTCAGGAGCCGGGCTCCTTGTAAGCAACTAGGTAGCAGACGGTGGTCTGGGCCTAGTAGGAGATGGACCCCCGGTCGCAGGGGATCGTGACAAGGGGCACGGAACTGTCAAAGAGGACAGCCGGCGGCTTTGTACCATCACCAGGCTGGGACCAGGGCACGACGGGGTATGTGGACCCTAGGTCAGGGAGTAGCGTCAGGCAACCTGACAATTTACCCGACGAGAACAGAGCCTCCAAGATCCGCTCTCTACCCGCTGCAAAATCGGGGTACTAGCGCAACGAGTGGGATAGGACTTTCCACAAAAACGGTCCAGGAAATCCCAAGCATGAACCCTGAGAGCAAGCTCCCACAGTTAGCCATACTGGGGACCGGGACCCGACTAGTTTTATTCTACCGGAACCAACAGAAGTGTGAACTTAGTGCCAGGAGGAAGGTCACAGATCACCAAGCAGCACCATCGGGGACGGGTCCCAACCTAGCTCCCCACAGCGGCATCCAGAACTTTTGTTTATCCGGTTGTCAGTGTCAGCTTTATGGACTGAGTGAGTACGCAAGTGACCCCCTTCACTCCCCATGGCACTCCCCGAACACCATCACCAAGTCCCGGGGCATTCCTCCTACCCGTGGAGGGTTCTAACATCCAGCTGCCCCACTCTATCTTCCCCGGGTACTCCCCACTGCAGCGGTGGTACTCCACATTACCACACAGCACGGGTGGCGTCACAAACTCTAAACACAATCCCCTGTAAATACCCCCTTCATTTGAGTGGCCGCACGACCTCCAGGTCCGGACGCCCCTCGAGCCACCATGGATCCGGATCTGAGCAGCCCGGCTGCTGATCGCTCCTTTTCCTCCCCGTAATTGAACCGCTAGCAATTTACCTTCGTCTTAAAGGGAACCTGTTACAGGGGAGAGAGTTTGCATTTGTGACGCCACCTGTGGTATGCGGCTAATATAGGAGCCGCCACTGCGTGAGGTATCTCCTGGGGCAGAGGGTAGCGCAGGTCGGTTGGTACAGCTCTCCACAGGCAGAGCTAAAGCCCAGGGAGGATGTGAATAGTAGTCTCTGTGATTTAACGTTGGGGTGTAGGACTGAGGACGCCAGTAATAACTGGACAACACAGAGGGCTGTAGTTTCCTTTACCTTTACTTGGCAATTGTTATTACAGGCCTGAGAGTCTGGTCCAGAAGATAATGAGGGTCCGGTCAGCCTGGCAGCAATGAGGGGATTCACCTTGCCAGGTGGGTTGGATGCCTTCCTTGTTGCACTAAGGGCCGTTTCACACATCCGGCATTTCGCCGGATTACCGGATCTGGCACACTCCAGTACAGTGTAATACAGTACAATGGTATCGCGGCAAGCTCCGGTCACAAGCTGTCATGTGATCGGAGCATGTGACCGGAGCTTGTCGCGATGCCATTGTACAGTATTAACACTGTACTGGAGTGTTCCAGATGTGTGAAACGGCCCTAAGTGTGTGAGTCTCTGTGGCTTGGAGCTGCACAGTGACCCTCTTCCTAGTTGTTGTTGTTGTTTGTCCTTTCCCTTATGGCGGCAGTGCGAGCCGGACACTGGTACCACCTGTGTAGCTGCGGCCCCGGGCTCTATCTTGCTGCTTCACCTTTGAGTGTTCTTGTGGGCCAGGGGACTTGAAATCTCCTGCCATCCGGGCTTCATTGATGAGGCTTTAGCACCCAACAGTCTTGGACCCCTATGTCCTGCTTCTGCGCCTGGTTCTGTGAGAGCTATATAAGACAGCTCTCTTTCAGTGACCGTCTGTCTGCTCGTCTCTACTCATCTCAAGTGTTTAACTTTCTGTTCCTGTGTGAGTGTAAGTAACCCCTCCTCCAGGCCAGTATGTTTATGGACGCTTCCCTCAAAACGGGTCTTTGAGCTCCCCCTACTGGCCTAGAAATAGGAAATGTTGAATGTTGATGTGTCTAACATGAGAAACCCCCTCCTTGCCTCCAGGTATAGCATCACCCCCCGGTGAAGAGGGCAACACTACTATGGCTCCCGAACACTGGGGTGCCACATTCCCCCCTAGTGAAAGTCAGTACTACCGGATTGAGGACACATTTTTCAAAGAGATACAAAGCATTACAATTAATACATTTTAACGAAACAGAATATTTACATTATTTGCTGTACATTATGTAACTTTTGCTATACAGTCGACTCTCGATACCGGACAAGTTTCTGACCAAGGGTGCTACGCTGTGACCTACGTAGGACTGGCGGTAACCCCTACTGTCTGGTGTGTTTCCTGACTTGTCTTGGTTGCCTATGTCTACTCTGGAAAAGGGCCCAGATCTTACCGGCAGGACGGGCAGTCTCTCACGATTCCTTAGACTCACCATGGGCACGATAGATTCTCCGCTTGCAGGGAGTAGGTTCTCTGGTTCCACTGCTGGTGTGTCGTCTGTTTCACTGGCCGATGGTTGTAATTCTTCTCCTGTCTCAGCCTTGCCTGGGATAGACTCTTCTCTACACAGTCTTGGACCTTGCGGACTGTTGCTGTCGCTCAGTATCCCAGTCTGCATCCGGTTGGGCTGCCTCAGGCGCTAGGACTCCCATGTCCAAGTCTATGGGTAACTTGCCAGGTCTTGCCCACATCCAGTAGCCCGGGGTGCAGTTGGTGGATAACGGGATATGGTTATACATGTCTACCAGTTCCGGCAACTTCTCTGGCCACAGGTTTCTCTCTTCAAAGGGCAAAGTCTGCAACAGGTCTAGCACCACCTGGTTCATGTTCTCACATAACCCATTGGTTTGGGGATAGTACGGCATCGTCCTTATTTTCTTGCAGCCATACAGGTGACAAAATTCTTGGAACACTTCGGCTTCAAAGGCTGGGCCCTGGTCAGTGAGCACTTTTTCAAAGTAACCATGGGACTGACAAAAGTATTCTTGGAACACCTTCCATAAAGGGAAGAAAATGTTTACATTGTTTACAGCATACAAAAATTTGCATGTCATAACACCACTGTATTTTTGTTTAGTTCCAGCCCAAGGATGTGCTGGGATTTTGTGTGGGGGAGTGTGGCGTCCCTGAGGCTTCAGTCGCCACAGAGGTACTGCACCTCAGCCAGAGGTGTGGTATTCCATCCTGGGTACGGAGGAGGTCATCCACCAGTATGCACCCAAAAACACACAACACCTCAATTAGCAGCTCTCCACTGGGTCAGGGTTAGGGCTTAGTTCCATTAATGCTATGTATAGCCACCCTGGTGATGGTTCCTCCCTCCCCCCAATCCAACAGGGCCTGGGAGTGGAGTCTAGTGAGTTGGGAACACTGTAGTGTGAGTCAGTTGAAAGGAGAAGTGGAGGAGTGAAGACCTGTGGCCTGGAGCTGGTGCAGCTCGGTCCGGGCACAAGACAGACGGGGTCTTAGAGACCACGAGATGTGCGCTATACTCCCATGGCCTCATTCCACATACAGTAACGGAGTGGAAGGACTTGCCGCAGATCAGGGACTGGTCCCTAGACTAGAGAAGAAGAACCAACGTGCTTGTCTAGAAAACCAGAGCCTGAGGACCATTTAGTACCAAAGCCAACTCTGCACACGACTCCGCTGGAATGTGACCACATAGGGCCAAGGGATTGAGCTTCAAGCCACCCGACAGGGTCCGCGACACTGCATCAGGGCACTGTGGGCATAGGCGCGGGACAGGCGGGAGAGAAGTCAGTGCAGGAAGTCGACCAGGGAAGGTACATAAGAAAGGTGCAACGGACTTCACCTTCAAACTACCCGGTATCGGCTGGAGCCCATCACAATGAAGCCACAGTACTCCAAAGGTGGTCACTGATGTCGTGTTACCTTGGAACCTGCTACAGTGCGTAAAAACCTTGAGACTGCATCCCTGTGTCGCTCCGTTATTCGCCTGTGCCTCCGACCTTGCACCCCGCCTTTACATCACCATCATATGTAAGGACTACTATTCCCAACAGCCTTAGGGCCCAGCTCTGTGGAGAGCTATATTAACTCAGCTCCATCACCACCAACCCCAGGGGGAACTGAACAGCAGCGGTGGCACCTATCTTGCCGCACACCACAGGTTGCGTCACGACATCTCCCTTGTGAATAATCCCCACCATCATCAAAAGCCACTAATCAAAACGACACCGCCGGGGTCATGGAATCGGGCCTTGTCACCGTGACATCCTCAGAGCAGAAATAGAAACAGCGGCCCTGTAACAAGTGCCCCTAGACCCCGGTAAGGTGTGTCATATACAGCATGTTAGAATGCTGAACATAAGAGCCCACTAGTGGTGGCCGCAGCTTATAGGCCCCAAATTTGGTGACAGGTTCCCTTTAAGGCACTTGCGTCGTTTGGCATCCGTCACAATGCGTTGTGTGACGCATGTGACGGATGCGTTGTAAATAGTGTGATATAAAGGCAACGGATTCCTGTGAAATAACGCATTGCGTTAAGCCGAGAGAGAAAGAGAGAGAGCGAGCCCCCATCATCACCGCACACACCGGCACTACCGCACCCATCATCACCGCACACACCGGCACTACCGCACCCATCATCACCGCACACACCGGCACTACCGCCCTCGTTATCATCACTGCACACCCCGGCACTACCACACTTATCACCGCACACATACCGGCACGACCGCACCCATCATCACCACACACACCCCGGTACTACCGCCCCCATCATCATCACTGTAAACTCCGGCACTACCGCACCCATCATCACCGCACCCACGCAGGCACTACCGCACCCATCATCACCGCACACACCGGCACTACCGCACTCATTATCACCGCACACACCCCGGCAGTACCGCCCATCATCATCACTGCACACCCCGACACTACCGCACCCATCATCACTACACACACGCAGGCACTATCGCACCCATCATCACTGCACACACAGCGGCACTACCGCCCCCATCATCACCGCACACACCGGCACTACCGCACCCATCATCATCACTGCCCACACCCCGGCACTACCGCACTCATTATCACTGCACACATACCGGCACTACCGCACCCATCATAACCACACACACCCCGGCACTACTGCCCCCATCATCATCACTGCACACCCCGGCACTACCACACCCATCATCACCGCACACACGCAGGCACTACCTCACCCATCATCACCGCACACACTGGCACTACTGCCCCCATCATCATCACTGCACACCCCGGCACTACTGCATCCATCATCACCGCCCACACGCAGGCACTACTGCACTCATCCCCGCACACACCCCGGCACTACCGCACCCATCATCACCACACACACACCGGCACTACCGCTCCCATGATTACCACACACACACCAACACTACCACCCCCATCATCACCGCACACACCGTCACTACCGCACCCATCATCACCGCACACACCCTGGCACTACCGCATTCATCATCACCGCACACATACTGGCACTACTGCACCCATCATCACTGCACACACCCCGGCACTACCGCACCCATCATCATCGCACACACCCCGGCACTACTGCCCCCATCATCATCACTGCACACCTCGGCACTACCACACCCATCATCACCGCACACAACGGCACTACCGCCCCCATAATCATCACTGCACACCCCGGCACTACCGTAACCATCATCACCGCACACTCGCAGGCACTATTGCTCCCATTATCACCGCACACACACCGGCATTACCGTGTCAGCACCCATCATCACCGCACACACCGGCACTACCGCTCCCATCATCACCGCACAGACGCACGCACTACCGCACTCATCATCACCGCACAGATGCACGCACTACTGCACTCATCATCACCGCACACGCATCGGCACTACCGCACCCATCATCACGGCACACACTACCTCAGTGACGTCCCCGCTGACAGCGTGACTCGCTTCAGTTGCTGCCTGGAGCTGACAGAGAGCGGCGGTTTTCTACGGCCGCTCCTGTCAGCTTCATGTAGCAGAGCTGAAAGCGTCGTGGGATCTCGTTTGGATTACGTCGGACCTGGAGGGGTATTTGGGAATTAATAAAGTGGTGAAAGAGGGTGTTTTTTATCTTTTATTCCAAATAAAGTATTTTTTCGGGTGTATGTATTTATTTACTTTCACTTCCAGGTTAATCATTGGGGGTGTCTCATAGATGCCTGCTATGATTAACCTAGGACTTAGTGGCAGCTATGGGCTGCCATTAACTCCTTATTACCTCGATTGCCACCGCACCAGGGCAATTCGGGATGAGCCAGGTAGAGTCCCGGGACTGTCACATCTAATTGATGCGGCAATGCCGGGCGGCTGCTGGCTGATATTTTTAGGCTGGGAGGCGCCCCATAACGTGGGGCTCCCCATCCTGAGAATACCAGCCTTCAGCCATGTGGCTTTACCTTGGCTGGTATCAAAATTGGGAGGGAACCGCACACCGATTTTTTAATTATTTATATATTTATTGTACTGCAACCGGCCACCGGCAGCTGTGATTGGTTGCAGTGAGACAGCTGTCACTCAGCGTGGGGGCGGGTCTGACTGCAACCAATCATAGGCTCCGGTGGGCGAGGGAAGTAGGGAATACGAGATGGAATAATGAGCGGCCGGCATTTTCAAAAGAGGAGAAGCCGCTAGAGTAGTGTGACAGCCGTGCAGCGCCGCGCCCTTGATCGGTGAGTATGAGAGAGGTGGTGAGAGGGGGGAGAGAGACCACGAGTGATTTTAAACGATTTAGATCGTTCTGCTGGACATGCTGAGCATGCTCATTAGAACATGACGGAATCTGTCAGCGGATTCTGCCGCTTAGCGCATAGCAGCGGAATCCGCCACCATAGACAATTATTAGACACCTTAGTGGATTCCAACGGAATCTGTCAAGGTGCGTTATTTTAACGACCCCAAACACGCTACATGTAGCGTTCCCTCCGCCCGACGCTGCGTCAAAATAACGACTCAGCGTCGTCCAGCGGATGAAACGCAGACACTTGTGTGACGCCCCTAGACTATCAGGTCGTCACAGGGTACTGCACAATCTGCCCTTCCTTGCAGTATTCCACCTCCCTCTTGGTTCTGGGTCCCTAACTAAATGGTGTTGCCTCCAACAGCAAATCAAATCCTAGATACACCCTGCACCACAGCCACCAGACACACCAGTAGACGACTTGAGTGGAATAGAGTCGCCCATCTGGGGGGTCAGGGAGGGGAGGTGAGGAGTGTAGTGAGTCGAGTCTGAGAGTTGAAGGAGAGCGGTTGGGAAGTAGCCCTCGAGCTGTGAGGAGCTCAGAGGAAGTCGGGAGTGGTGACTCCTGAAGTAACTATCTAGATTGCAGACGGTGGTCTGGGCCTAGAGGAGTCAGACCCCTGGCCGCAGGGGATTGTGGCGAGGTGCTTGGACCTGTCGAGGAGCTCAGGCAGCAGCCTAGCACTATCACCGGTCCGGGACCGAAGGCACGATGGGGTACATGGACCCTAGGTCGGGCAGTAGCTTCAGGCAACCCGACAATTCACCTGAGGAGAACGGAGCCTTTATGATCTGTTCCCACCTGCTCCATAATCGGGGCATTAGCGCAATGAGGGGGATAGGACATTCCAATCCAAAACGGTCCAGAATATCCCAAGCGTGAGCCCTGAGAGCAAGCTCCCATACTTAGCCATAGTAGGGAGCGGGGCCTGGCTAGTTCCATGCTACCGGGCCACCAAGTTGAAGTCAAACTAAGTGCCAGTAGGCAGGTCACAGATCATCAGGCAGGACCATTGGGGACGGGACCCGGACAAGCTCCCCTCAGCGGCAGCAGTATCCAGAGACTTGGTTTACCCGGTTGTCAGCGTCTGCTTATGAACTGAGTAAGTACGAGAGTGACCCCTGCACCCCACGGCACACCTCACCGAGTCCCGGGCTTCCCCCTACCCGTGGAGGGTTACACCACCTTGCTGCCCCACTTCATCACCCCGGGTAATCCAAACGGCAGCGGTGGTACTCCCCAAATTACCGTACACCATGGGTGGCGTCACGAACTACATATCAACTCCCCTGTAAATATCCCCCTTATATTTGAATGGCCGCACGACCCCCGGGTCCGGAGACCCTCGAGCCACAGCGAATCCGGATCTGAGCGGCTTGGCTGCTTCCACGGGGGCGGCACACTTGCATTACAGTGTGTCGTCAATACAAGTCTATGGAGAATAGTGCAGTGCGTTAACAGACTGCGCTATTCTCCATAGTGGCGGATTGCGCTGAACGCAAGTGTGAAAGCAGCCTAACTCTACTTGTAGACCAGAACATGGCAATGTCTGGAAAATCATTAGAGCTGCTTGGCTTGCCTACTCCCAACAAGAAATCAGAACGTTAACCAAATGTGCAGGCAGATTTTCATAAAAACAACCTACAACATTGATGAACTCACAACATTTGTCTCTCACAACGAGCCACTGTTGGTACCAGACCAAAGAGATGCCTACAATCAAATTATAAGTTTCACTGCAACCAACAATGGTGAGATTGTCCTCCTGGATGCTCCAGGCTGAACAGGAAAGACATTTTTAATCAACTTGATCCTGGCGAAATTTCGACAACAAAAGATTGTGTGGTGCCCCAGGACCTGGTCGCCACAACAGCATTGCCCTCCCAAAGGGTTAATGCTGAGCCTGGAGGTAATTGGGAGATCTATTGGCCAGTAAGTTTAACACCCAACGCAGTTCTCCCTCCGGCCAGCAGGGGGAGCTCTGAACCTGGAACTTCAGGGAGCATTCCTTAAGTCTAGCTGGAGGGAGGAAGTGTAGGCATAGGCAGTCTGTAGGGATAAGTGGAAGGAAGCAGACGCAGAGTGAGCTGTCCTGCAGAACTGGGGCCTAGAGCTGGAATAGCTTGGCCCAGGGGAGCAGGAGTAGCTGAGAGGCAGCAGAGAGACTCGGACATCGGAGTCTGTGGTTGCCAGGGTATAAAATCCGTCCCTGGTAGCCGAATCCGGAGGGCAGGAGAGCTGCAAGCCCCTGGCCCAGAAGCAACCTGAAGGAACAGCTGCAATCCAAGGGCCCGGTGTGGACTCCAGCAGAGAAGCCCCAGAGAGGGCCTGCGCAGTCTACCCCACAGAAAAAGGGGCGAACCACCGGTCCCAGCAGCAAGAGGGCAATTGCTAACCCAAAGTGCAGTGTCCTAAACAGCAAAGAAAGATTAAGGAGTAGGCCTCATACTCAACTGGCCAAAGATCACCCCAGGCACTTCCAGGCCGGCCGGACCATCTTTACCATCTGTGACGGTCTCCCTGGACTAAACTTCTGCCGAGTAAAAGAGGAGAAGGTAAAGAGACTACTGTTTGTGCCTGTTTCTTTCATTGCTTGTCGGCCCTGCACCGTGCTAGTCACACAACACCATAGACTTCCACAAGCACCAACTGTGTCCCGGGGCACCGCTCCACCTGTGGGGAGCAGTACCACCATCGCTGCCACTTCATCACCCCGGAGGCCTCACACAGCAGCGGCGGCTTAATAGCCGCAGACCACAGGTGGCGTCACGAACACAAACTTAAAGTCATCAGCCACATATTCTACTGACACCCACCAGGGCCACGGAGCCGGGCCCAGCCACCACTGACTACCACCGGACTAGTCCGGCCCGGCACCGGGTGTCCCATAGCCCTGGGGTGGGCGAGTCAATTTTGGCGTCACGAACAGGATTTCGTGCCCGGTCCCACCGGGTACTGTGCGCCTGCAGGAATTGTGCTTAAAAGACTGTGTACTGGTTGTAAATTGCCGCCGCCATTAGCCGCGCCGAGCGCAGGAAGAAGGGGGGCGTGCCTGACAAAGAGCGCGAAGGGAGCGCGCCATCAGAGCAGAGCGCTGTTAACCCCGCGCGACCCAGAAGAAAATTTGAAAAGTGAACGGAGCCTGGTAAGGTTCACTAAGGGGGAGGAAGATGTCCGACTCAGAGGGAGAGCAGGTGGCTGCCATAGCCCGAGACGCCGCAGCACCAGCCGAAGCAATCCCAGTCGCCGTCGCCCCAGCCCCCGCTGTAGCGCCGGTAATGCCGATCACCATGCCGTACATACCGGGAGCAGAATGGCTGCCGCAGTACTCCGGGGAGTCCCATACCTTGAGTGACTTCAGAGAAAGCCTGCACAGCTTATTCCGGGTGTATCCGCTGACTGAGAGCCAGAAGGTGGGCATAGTAATGGGACAGCTAGCCGGCGCAGCCCAGCGTGAAGCGAAGTCCTGGCCTGATACAGATAAAGGGACAGCAGCCCAGATACTGGCCAAGCTAAAGAGTACTTTTGACACCCGCACCGCAGCAGAGATAAAGATGAGATTCTTTGGGTGCAAGCAGCGGGCCACAGACAGCATAAGGGACTATGCCTTAAACCTGCAAGAGGCCCTGAAAGCAGTTAAACAGGTGGACCCAGAGAGTGTACGTGAAGAAGACAAACTCCTAACTGAGCAGTTCATAGAGGGGCTCCTGTCAGATGCCCACAGGACCCAGCTGCGTATCCTGGTCCTGCAGAACCCTGCTCTGGACTTTGCAAAGTTTAAGGACCAGGCCATCAGGGTACTGAGAGAATCTACACCGAATGACCCAGTACCCCTCCGGCCTCTTGCTGTCACGTACCCCGGGGTGGTGCCTGCAACACGAGCCACTGCAGGGGCTGAGGCGCAGTCCCTGGATAAGGATCCCACTGCAGAGCTCAGACAGCAGTTCCAGGAGCTGACCAGGACTGTAGCTGCCCTTGCCAAGACCGTGCAGTCTCTACAAATGACCCCCTCGCCTGCAAAAATCGAGTTGGCCTCCAGCCCAGATGACGTCCCATGGATGCGACAGAGGAGGATTCCGCCGACCCGAGGCAGAGACACAGACCGGTATGATTCAACAGGACAACCGATCTGCCGCCGCTGCAGCCAGGCGGGCCACATTGCACGACGCTGTCCTTTAAATGGGCTGAGCCTGGGGCCAGGAGCCAACCCCCAGGTGTAAGGAAGCCCGGCTCAAACCCCAGCCGCAGCAAGTATGTGGGTGGACGACCGGTCCTTCCCATTGTGCTGGATGGGATCCCTTTGAATGCCCTCCTGGATACGGGGTCCCAGGTAACAACCATCCCCCACAAACTGTACAAAAGATATTGGGCTGATTCAGACATTGACCATGGCCCAGATGATGATTTAACAATTGTGGCCAGTAATGGTCAGCCCTTACCTCAAATTGGGTACAAAGAAGTAACCATTAAAGTGGGGCGGGTGGAATTGCCATGTCAGGGGATGATAATTGTAGATATTGATCGCAAAGAATCTGACCCACTGCTAACCATTGGTACAAATGTGATAGAAAATTGTATTGCCGAAGTGATAATTTTGTTGCAACAGGCGTCTGAAACTGCCAGCTCCGGGCAGCAGCGTGCCCTACAGAGGGAGATCAGAGCCCTGATGAGGAGGCAGCAGGTAGAGCTGGACGGAGGAGAAATTGGCAGTGTGAGGGTAAGTGACCCCCTCCCCATTGCAATACCCCCAAGAAGTGAAATGTTGATATGGTGTCGGGCAGCAATAGGCCTCAAGGGTCAGGATTACCATGCCTTGGTAGAACCGGTGTATTCAGACAGTAGGCCTGGAGTCCTGATAGCCAGAGGGGTAGCGGACGTCCGCAAGGGGAGAGTGCCCGTCCGTGTCTTGAATTGTGGGGAGGAGGAGGCCAAATTGCCCCGGTACGCCACTGTAGCAAAACTGTACACTGTCAGCAACAATACCATTAAAGCAGTGGAACCCTTGATCCCGTCCGACCAGGCGGAAGACAATGGCTCCAAGGGGCAGCTGGAAGACTGGTGCCAAAAATTACATGTAGGCACCGACTCCACCCCCTCGCACCAAAAGCATGGGGTTTACCGGGTGGTACAGGAGTACGAGCGGGTCTTCAGCAAACACCCCCTAGATTTTGGGCAGGTGAAAGGGGTTAAACATCAAATCCCCACGGGTGATCATCATCCCATTAAAGAGAGATACCGCCCTGTACCCCCCGCACAGTATCAGTGTGCTAAGGAAATGTTACGAGAAATGAAGGAGGCTGGGGTTATCAGAGATAGTTGTAGCCCCTGGGCAGCTCCACTAGTGCTCGTAAAGAAAAAAGATGGTACAATGAGAATGTGTGTAGATTACAGGCAAATTAACCGCATTACACATAAAGATGCTTATCCACTGCCCAGAATAGAGGAGTCACTAACAGCCTTAAAGTCAGCTAACTATTTCTCCACCTTGGATCTCACCAGTGGGTATTGGCAGGTTCCCGTGGCAGAGGCGGACAAGGAGAAGACTGCATTCACGACACCAATGGGCCTCTGTGAGTTCAATTGTATGCCATTCGGGCTCTGCAACGCCCCAGGGACATTCCAAAGGTTGATGGAGTGCTGCTTGGGCCACCACAACTTTGAAACTGTGCTGTTGTACCTGGATGACGTCATAGTCTACTCCAAGACTTATGAGGACCACCTGAAGCACTTAGCAGAAGTGTTTGAGTCCTTGTCAGAGTATGGCCTGAAGATAAAGCCGTCTAAATGTCACCTCTTGAAGCCAAAGGTACAGTACCTGGGTCATGTGGTCAGCGCAGAAGGTGTGGCACCTGATCCGGAGAAAGTCACTGTAATCAAGGACTGGCCAAGACCCACCACAGTGAAGGAGGTGCGGCAGTTCCTTGGACTGGTGGGCTACTACCGAAGGTTCATTGATGGTTTCACCAAGATAGCAGCGCCCCTTCAAGATCTCCTGGTGGGCCAGCCAAAGCAGGCTAAGAAGCAGAGCCCTCCATTTGAATGGAGCAGCCAACTAGAAACATCCTTTGTCCGGCTGAAAGGGGCTCTCACGGGAGAAGAAATTCTGGCCTACCCTGACTACAGCCAACCGTTTGTACTGTATACAGACGCCAGCAACGTGGGACTGGGAGCAGTTCTGTCCCAGGTACAGGGAGGCAGAGAGAGGGTGATAGCGTACGCCAGTAGGAAGCTTCGGCCCACAGAAAGGAATCCAGAAAACTACAGTTCCTTCAAGCTGGAGTTCCTCGCTATTGTTTGGGCAGTGACTGAACGCTTCAAGCACTATCTGGCATCGGCCAAGTTCACCATCTTCACGGACAACAATCCGTTGACACACCTGGCAACAGCCAAGTTAGGTGCGATGGAACAGCGATGGATGGCCCGGCTGTCTAACTTTGACTTTACCATCAAGTATCGGGCTGGCAAGAAGAATAACAATGCTGATGCGCTGTCCAGAATGCCTCACTTACCCGAGTCTGGAGAAGACCTGGATGAACTCGAAGAGATAGAGTTACCGGCTTTCCATCACCAAGGTGTTTCCCAGTGTGAGCATGCTGTGGGAGTGAAGCGCTCAAGCCAGCACGAGGTCTCGGTCAACCCATTACTCCACCATAATTGGGAAGAGACACAGAACGGTGACCCGGCCGTGCGATTGGTCAAAGAGAAGCTAGCGCAAGCTGAGACCCATCTTGGCCCAGACGCTCCAGAGGAAGCCCAGCAGCTGTGGAAGGAGAGGGGACGACTGTTCACCTACCAAGGCAAGCTCTGCAAGAGATATGTCAACTGGCGAACAAATGAACTTGTCTGGCAGATAGTGGTTCCGCAGAGGGATGCTCCAATGGTCCTAGCAGCGTATCATGATAACGCAGGACACTTCGGGTGGAAGAAGTTGGAGGCCCTACTCCGTGATCGGTTCTATTGGGTGCACATGAGAAAGATGATCGAGAAGTGGTGCCGAGACTGTGGCCCGTGTAACCTGAGGCGGAAGGATGATGCCAGCCAAAGGTCTCCCCTACAGCCAATTGTCACGAAGCAGCCCCTGGAGTTGGTGGCCCTGGACCACGTGAAGTTAACACCAAGCCGGTCAGGCTATGTGTACGCCCTCACCATTGTGGACCATTACTCTCGTTTCCTGGTAGTAGTGCCTGTGAAGGACCAGACAGCCAGAACAGCAGCTAGAGCGTTCCAGGCATCCTTTTGTCGACCTCACGGTTATCCGGAAAGGGTACTGACTGATCAAGGTCCTGCATTCGAGGCCGAAGTGTTCCAAGAGTTCTGTAACATGTACGGCTGTAAGAAAATCCGAACCACACCGTACCACCCCCAAACCAATGGACTGTGCGAGAAAATGAACCATGTGGTTATTGATATGCTGAAGACCCTACCGCTGGAAGAAAGGAACCAATGGCCAGAGAAGTTGCCAGATCTGGTAGACCTGTACAACCATATCCCAGTAAATTCGACCAACTGCAGCCCCGCTTACCTGATGCGAGCCAGACCTGGCAAGTTGCCTGTAGACTTTGAGATGGGGACTGTGTCGCCTGAGGCGGTTCAAGAAATAGAGGATTGGGATACAGAACGGCAGCAGCGGTACCGTAAGGTCCAGGAGTGCGTAGAGAGGAGCCTGTCTCAAGCAAGAACGAGACAAGAGCAGCATTACAATCAAACAGCCCCAGCAACTCCCTTAGCACCTGGAGAACAAGTCCTCAAGAAGAAGCGGAGGACGCATAAATTGGATGATCAGTGGGAAAACGAGCCCTACACCATTATCCCCTCCAACTTTGACAATAGTAAGGTATGCCTCATAAGCAAGGATGAAGGCAAGACCTATCAAGCAATTTCTCGAGACCGCCTGAAAGCGTGCCCTGAACGGTGCAGAATCCAAAGAGAAATGGAAGGAGTACAAGGAAGTCCCCAAAGTCAAGAGAAAGAAGGGGAGATGATTCAAACCATCCTTGGAAAATTCCCCAAAACTTGGACCCGAATAAACAATGCCATAGTGGTACCAGTTTTGACGTTTCCGCAGTTGGTCGAGCCAGAAACAGAAAAGGTTCCGGATCCACCTAAAGAACCGTCCGCTCCAACACGAGATGACACGCCAGCAGTGGAACAGGAGGATCAACCCCCTGCCAGTGGTGAACCTGCCGTACCCTTGGCGACTCTTAGACTACATAGGCAACCACCACGCTTACCTATCGGGGTTAGGCCCACCTGTAGTGCTGAGGTAGAAGACGCACCACGTAGTCAGGGGCAAACACCAGAGCTACGCAGGTCCCAACGCAGCACTCGGGGACAACCCCCTCCAAGGTATAGAGAGTCAACTGTATAAGGGAAAAAGAAGGAGTATTTATTAGAATGTACATAGTTATGCAAAATGTCTGTAAGGTTGTGTACAAAATGTTTTTCTTTTTCTTTGATTGCGAAAATGGACAATTGGGCCACTGGACTATGGGTGGCCAACACCTAAATTGTTCATAGTTAGCACCAGTGTGCTCAACACCCCTGAAGAAAAACCCGTCCGGCGTGCATAGAATGGGGTCATCAATGCTCTGACGCACGCCCAGAGCCTACGTTGGGGGTTTGATCGCGGCGGGTCCCCCATGGAGCAGTGTAATGGACACCCGGCAGGGAGCCACACTGGACTCTTATAGTAATGTTTAAGGTTGTAACGTTAAAGTATTTGCGCCTCCCATAATGGGATGAAATGTTCTAACATGTCATGTTTGTTTCTACAGTCCGGGAGTACTGAATTTAACTAAGGGGGAGTGTGGCGCCCCAGGACCTGGTCGCCACAACAGCATTGCCCTCCAAAGGGTTAATGCTGAGCCTGGAGGTAATTGGGAGATCTATTGGCCAGTAAGTTTAACACCCAACGCAGTTCTCCCTCCGGCCAGCAGGGGGAGCTCTGAACCTGGAACTTCAGGGAGCATTCCTTAAGTCTAGCTGGAGGGAGGAAGTGTAGGCAGTCTGTAGGGATAAGTGGAAGGAAGCAGACGCAGAGTGAGCTGTCCTGCAGAACTGGGGCCTAGAGCTGGAATAGCTTGGCCCAGGGGAGCAGGAGTAGCTGAGAGGCAGCAGAGAGACTCGGACATCGGAGTCTGTGGTTGCCAGGGTATAAAATCCGTCCCTGGTAGCCGAATCCGGAGGGCAGGAGAGCTGCAAGCCCCTGGCCCAGAAGCAACCTGAAGGAACAGCTGCAATCCAAGGGCCCGGTGTGGACTCCAGCAGAGAAGCCCCAGAGAGGGCCTGCGCAGTCTACCCCACAGAAAAAGGGGCGAACCACCGGTCCCAGCAGCAAGAGGGCAATTGCTAACCCAAAGTGCAGTGTCCTAAACAGCAAAGAAAGATTAAGGAGTAGGCCTCATACTCAACTGGCCAAAGATCACCCCAGGCACTTCCAGGCCGGCCGGACCATCTTTACCATCTGTGACGGTCTCCCTGGACTAAACTTCTGCCGAGTAAAAGAGGAGAAGGTAAAGAGACTACTGTTTGTGCCTGTTTCTTTCATTGCTTGTCGGCCCTGCACCGTGCTAGTCACACAACACCATAGACTTCCACAAGCACCAACTGTGTCCCGGGGCACCGCTCCACCTGTGGGGAGCAGTACCACCATCGCTGCCACTTCATCACCCCGGAGGCCTCACACAGCAGCGGCGGCTTAATAGCCGCATACCACAGGTGGCGTCACGAACACAAACTTAAAGTCATCAGCCACATATTCTACTGACACCCACCAGGGCCACGGAGCCGGGCCCAGCCACCACTGACTACCACCGGACTAGTCCGGCCCGGCACCGGGTGTCCCATAGCCCTGGGGTGGGCGAGTCAATTGCACTTGCAGTGGCATTTTCTGGAATTGCAGCTACACTGTCAACCTGTCTTTCATTGACAGCCCAGTGTGTAATATTGCCAAGGGATCAGTACAGGTCAAACTGCTTCACAAGTGCAGTGCCATCATTTGGGATGAATTCACCATGTCACACAAGAGGGCTCTTGTGTGATTTTTAGTTGTTGTTTTGGCGGGTGACTTTCATCAAACACTATCCGTAATTCCTAGATCAACCCCTGCAGATGAACTCAACGCCCGCCTCAAAGCATTGTACCTTTGGAGACAAGTAAAGAAAATTTTGCTGAACACATTCATGAGGGTCCACATGACAGCCAATGTTTCTGCTGGACTGTGCTCAAGCCAGCTGCTGACCATTGGAGATGGCACGGCACCAGTAAAATCTAGCACTGGACAGATCATATTTTCCAAGCAACGTTTGCTACATCATGACATCCATTGAGGAGTTAAAAGAGATCCACCTGCGCCTGTTAGGCTGGTTTCACACTACGTTTATTTAACATCCGTCCATAACGTTTTTTTAGCGGACAAACGGATCCAGTGCAAATGCGTTGTCACTTCAATGCATTTGCAATGGACTCGCGTCCACCTGCGTTCACCTGCGTTTGCGTGCGTTATAGTGAGGATCCAGCGACTTGCAGTTTTTTAACATCTTTCAAAAACGCTACTTGTAGCGTTTTTGAGCTGCGTCAAAATACTGCAAGTCACCGGATCCTGACTAAACAGCACGCAAACGCATGTGAACGCTGGCGTGCTGATAGACAGGATCCTGCTTGCTCTACTGAGCATGCCCAGAACCAGTCTGGCGTGATCTGTCTCTCTCTCCTCCTCCCTCCCTCACCCTCTCTCTCTCTATCTCTGTCTTTCCCCCTCCCTCTCCTGTCTCTCTCTCCCACCTGAGAGCTGCGGACACTCGTGACCAAGGTAAATATCGGGTAACCACTTCTCTTAGTTACCCGATGTTTACGTTGGTTACATGTGCAGACAGCCCGGCTCCTAGCAGCTGCAGACACTCGTAACCAAGATAAATATCGGGTATCCAAGCCCGATGTTTACCTTGGTTACGAACGTCTGCAGCTGTCAGATGCCGGCTCCCAGTCTAGTTCCCCTCACTCCCGATCACATGACTCCAATGCCCACCCCTAAAAAACCAGTGACAGGATCCTGCAAAATAACAGATGCGTTTGCATGCGTTTTTTGCTGCAAAAGCAGGATCCGCTTTTGCGGCAAAAAAACGTTCATGACGCATGTTAAATAAACGTAGTGTGAAACCAGCCTAAGCCGCAGATCAGCAGACGTGGGGAGATTACCGTGGGCTCGGCGTCCTATGTTATGAAGGGGCTAAAGTTGCTCTTGGCAGCCTCAGGACCAATTTTCTTGTTGTCTTTTCATCAATATTTGAGGGAAGTCCAGTTCTAGGTAATGCCAATGTTGTGCCAAAATTCAAGCCAGTTTGGGTGATGAGCTGAATTGGTTGGTGCCGGACATAGCATGTACCTTTGTGACCAAAAGGTTACATTTTGGTCTCATCTGACCATAGCACCTCCCTTGGCGAGTCTCCCACAAGTTTTGGCTGTAAGTAAAGGCTTTTTTCTGGCCACTCTTCCGTAAAGGCCAGCTCTGTGGAGTGTACGGCATATTGTGGTCGTATGGACAGATACTCCAATCTCTGCTTGAAAACTCTGCAGCTCCTTCAGGTTGACCTTTGATCTCTATTCTGCCTCTATGATTATGTGAAGCCCCTCCAGTGTTGTGTCGGTGCATTACCTTCAGGGACTCCACGCAGCTGGATCTTGTCACAGGTAGGAGATCTTCTATTTAGGATTGTCGTGACGCCACTCTCAGAATTGCGGTCAGTGGGGACCGCCACTGCAGGTTAAGGGATGCCTGAGGCTGATGGTGGGTGCAGTCAGTTGTAATAGCCTCCTGAGAGTGAGGCAAGCCCCAGGGCCCTGTGTAGGTGTGTGGAACCACAAGGCGCAGAATAACTCAACACAAGCAGAATGTCTTTCAGGGGTTTTACTCACTGTTGATGGCAGGGTGAGTAACCCGGGCGTAGCTGGGATGAACCAGGCTGGAACCAGGTATCCTTCAGGCTGACTGATGAGGGTGGCTACCGACTCGCCTTCCTTAGCCCTTCTGTGGTTTGTGGTAACCCCGACTTTTAGTCCCTATGGGGGTCACCCAGGGAAGTAACTGCTCCCCTCGTTTCGGCCCGTTTGCTTGTAGCCTGGACCAGATCACTCCAGCTGCTTGCCTCCTGTGAACTATGGGCCCTAACTGTGGCTACGTGGCTGCAGACTCTGTGGTGTTGTGGTGTTGTCTTGGGGGTTTGAAGTGCCCCCTCAAGCAGGTTTGGCAGAAGAAAGCTGGATCTATCTCCGCACTGGGACCTGCTACCCGTTTGGGCCTGGTAACTCCCTGACAGTCTCCTTACTTTCCACTCCGTTGCTCTCTCTTTAGCTGTGTGTGGATTTCGGGCAGCACTACCAGGTGACCGTTCTCCCCCGTCGGTACTCACTCCGCGGACGCTGTTAGACTGCAACAGCTCCAGGGTCTGCTCCTCACGTCTGCTTCTGCTCCCCCCCGAGCTGCACACTAAACTGACTCACTGTTCCCTCCTCTCCTGTTCTTGCCTACGTCACCTAGCAACCAGGCTCTCTACCACACCCCTTGAGTGGAGATGGAGGCTTCGCACCGGCTTCGCCCCCTCCTGGGATCCCCAGGGGTCCTCCCAAAGGTACATGTGTGAGACCTGATCACTATGCGCCTGTGTAGTCACACCTCGGTCAGCCTTCTGGATTACCTGTTTGTACTGTCCCCAGCATGGGTGCAGTACTCAGTGGTGCCTGACCAGGTCAGGGGCGCCACATTCCCCCTTAGTTATCACCAGCACGTCCTCGGGCTGCAAGACAACATTTTAAAATGCATAAAACATTAAAACATGGTAAAACATTTTAAAACCACCAGGTACCATACATCACCACCCTCCACCCACAAGTCCGTTAACCCACCCAAAACCCTCTCACGTTGGCCACGCCTTCAGCCACTTCTGGCAGGATGTAGAGGCGGCTTTCATGGGCTGGTGGTTTCAGGGTATACCTGGCCTGGTGGAGCCGCGCCTTCAGCCTCTTCTGGCAGGATGTAGAGGCGGCCTCCACAGTTGGTGCCAACCAGGTACCCTCTTTGTGGTGGAGAGTCAGGCCCCATAAACAGGCGTGCTCCCTGGTTGCAGGTGAGCCAGGCCCCTAAACAGGCGTGCTCCCTGGTTGCAGGCGAGCCAGGCCCCTAAACAGGCTGGCTCTGGTGGTGGTACCTCTGGGGTAACCATTTACACTGCGAGAGTTTGTGGCTATAGCTAGTTCATAGCCTTAAGGTTCATGGGTTTCTCACACTAGTTCATGTGGGCACATTTCTTGAACATTAACGTTGCAAAACTTCAAACTTTAACTTCTGTACTTTACTTTACATGAACTTTGCTCCTTCTTCCTCACCAGGGCTTGGGCCTGTAGGGCTGCGGCACCTGTTGCTTTCTCCATCTCTGTCATCATCTGTAGTGGTCTCATCAATGGGTTCTTTATCTTTTCCTTCCTCTTCTTCTTTGTTTCTGTAGGGATTTCTGGGACATGGTGTAACATCTAGGGCATACCATCCTCTTTCTCCTTGGTGCTTGGTAAACTCCACTGAATCTCCCATCTGTAAGTTTCTTCCTGGATGTCCTCTAGGCAAATGGGCTCTAACATCCCTTCTGTTCACAAAGATGCCTTCTTTCATGCCAGGTGCAACTATGAAACCGTATCCAGATTTTAAACTAAATTCCTCTACAATTCCACGACAAAGTGGGCCTCTGACCTGGGATTTAGCTCTCCTTAAAGACCGTTTCTCTTCCAAGTCTCTGGCTGTTACTTCATCCTTCTTCTCTGGAGATTGCTGTGCAGGTGGATCCCTTGTCCTGCTGCGGCGCCGTGTCCTGCGGGCTGGATTCTGCTGGGTTGCTACTTCACTGCTTGCAGACTCCCAGGTGATGTATCTGGACAGATCTTCCTCAGCGGAGGGTGTCGGGCTCTCTTCATCCCAGCGGGAATATGGCAACATCTCTGGCTCTGGGCATGGATCCACTGCTGATGGCTCCGGGGTCAGCTTCTCAGCTTCCTGGCCTCCCCTCCCCCTTAGTTCTTCTGAGCACTCCTCTTGTGGCAGCGCTGGGGATGGGTGTTCATCAGCTGGCCAGGGCGGTGGACTTTTTGGCGTGGATGTTGCAGGAGTCTTCCTGTGGGTGTGCGGAGGGAGCAGATACCGGTCCACCATCTCCTGTGGGAACTGGGCCTCTAGATCAGCCTTCAGCTTCCAGTATTCGGGGTCCTCTCCCAGCAGGGACTTCCTAGCAGGGACTTCCTTGGACTGGGGAGCGGTGTCTACTCTGGCCTTGCAGGCCGGGGTAAATGATTGTACAGTCTTGTCTTTGTGGGCCGTGCCCTGCATGGCGGCGGCCTGGTCTTGGCGGGCCGCGCCTGGCATGGCGGCGGCCTGGATCAGCGTCGCAGTTGCAGTCTCAATCAGGGTCGCAGCTGGAGTCTTAGCGGGCATCGCTACTGTGGCCGGTTCTTGGCGGGCCGGGCAGGGCATCGCTGCGGCGGTCTGGGCTTGGCGGGCCGGGCCTAGCATGGCGGCGGCCTGGGTCAGCGTCACACCTGCGGCGTGGAGGAGGGTCGCGGCTGCGGAGGGATCTTGGCGGGCCGGGCTGGGCGCTTCTGCGGCCTGGTTCAGCGTCGCCGCGCCGGGCATCTCTCCTGGGACCGCGGGCATGGCAGCAGGGGTCGGGGCACTCGCGCTGGCAAGGGCAACACTGGACTCACCCATCGGTGGCACCATCGGGGTCTGAGTCGTCGCTTGGTCTGGCACTCGTCGTGCGGTTCCCCTCTCATAGGCCTGAACCGCTGCAGCCATCTCCAGAAGCTCCGTGCGTCCCTCTCTGATCTGTTGCACGATTCTCGCCTCCAGCCGGTTGCTGAACTGGGCAAGCTCTCGGGCCCACCAGGCTGCGGAGCCTGGCTCTGAGTTTTTGTCTTCAGACGCCATCTTCACCGCGTCGTCGCTGCTCTCCAGGTCTTCTCTCAGCAGCAGACTTCTGACTTCTTCTTGCAGCTGAAGTGCCAATTCCTTCACTTCCTGCAACTCCTCTCCCAGCAGCAGGCTTATGGCTCCCTTTCTGTCCCGACGTCTCTGAACGCCTCCGCTCCCATCACTTGCGAGGTCAGGACTCTGCAGGGGATCTCTGGGTAGCCACACCTCTTCGTGGGCGGTAACTTCTCCCAGCGCGGGCTGCTGTTGTTTTTCAGCGCGCTTTTCATGGTGGCAATATGGCGGCGCTTCCAATTTTTCAAGCGGACCACCCAGGCACATGGTCACCTGTCTGAACAGGTCTAGTCCTTATCCTGTTCGTGACGCCAGATCTGAAGCCCCTCCAGTGTTGTGTCGGTGCATTACCTTCAGGGACTCCACGCAGCTGGATCTTGTCACAGGTAGGAGATCTTCTATTTAGGATTGTCGTGACGCCACTCTCAGAATTGCGGTCAGTGGGGACCGCCACTGCAGGTTAAGGGATGCCTGAGGCTGATGGTGGGTGCAGTCAGTTGTAATAGCCTCCTGAGAGTGAGGCAAGCCCCAGGACCCTGTGTAAGTGTGTGGAACCACAAGGCGCAGAATAACTCAACACAAGCAGAATGTCTTTCAGGGGTTTTACTCACTGTTGATGGCAGGGTGAGTAACCCGGGCGTAGCTGGGATGAACCAGGCTGGAACCAGGTATCCTTCAGGCTGACTGATGAGGGTGGCTACCGACTCGCCTTCCTTAGCCCTTCTGTGGTTTGTGGTAACCCCGACTTTTAGTCCCTATGGGGGTCACCCAGGGAAGTAACTGCTCCCCTCGTTTCGGCCCGTTTGCTTGTAGCCTGGACCAGATCACTCCAGCTGCTTGCCTCCTGTGAACTATGGGCCCTAACTGTGGCTACGTGGCTGCAGACTCTGTGGTGTTGTCTTGGGGGTTTGAAGTGCCCCCTCAAGCAGGTTTGGCAGAAGAAAGCTGGATCTATCTCCGCACTGGGACCTGCTACCCGTTTGGGCCTGGTAACTCCCTGACAGTCTCCTTACTTTCCACTCCGTTGCTCTCTCTTTAGCTGTGTGTGGATTTCGGGCAGCACTACCAGGTGACCGTTCTCCCCCGTCGGTAGTCACTGCGCGGACGCTGTTAGACTGCAACAGCTCCAGGGTCTGCTCCTCACGTCTGCTTCTGCTCCCCCCCGAGCTGCACACTAAACTGACTCACTGTTCCCTCCTCTCCTGTTCTTGCCTACGTCACCTAGCAACCAGGCTCTCTACCACACCCCTTGAGTGGAGATGGAGGCTTCGCACCGGCTTCGCCCCCTCCTGGGATCCCCAGGGGTCCTCCCAAAGGTACATGTGTGAGACCTGATCACTATGCGCCTGTGTAGTCACACCTCGGTCAGCCTTCTGGATTACCTGTTTGTACTGTCCCCAGCATGGGTGCAGTACTCAGTGGTGCCTGACCAGGTCAGGGGCGCCACAATTAATGCCCTCCTTGCCTGGGCTAACAGTTTTAGTGGGTGGCCCTCTCATAGCAAGTTTGTTGTGGTGCCATCTTCTTTCCTTTTGATGATAAAGAGTTTGATGGTGCTCCGGGTTTATCAGAGATTGGGATATTTTCTTTTAGAAGCCAACCTTGATTTGTACTTCTCAATAACTTTATCTCTGACTTGTTTGGGGATCTCCTTGGTCTTCACGGTGTTGTTTGGAGATCTCCTTGGTTTTCATGATGTTATTTGGAGATCTCCTTGGTCTTCATTGTGTTGTTTGGAGAGCTCCTTGGTCTTCATGATGTTGTTTGGAGATCTCCTTGCTCTTTCTTGTGTTGTTTAGTGATCTCCTTGGTTTTCATGGTGTTGTTTGGAGATCTCCTTGGTCTTCATTGTGTTGTTTGGAAATCTCCTTGGTCTTCATGATCTTGTTTGGAGATCTACTTGGTCTTCATGGTGTTGTTTGGACATCTCCTTGCTCATTATGGTGTTGGTTGAAGATCTCCTTGGTCTTCATGGTGTTGTTTACAGATCTCCTTGGTCTTCATGGTGTTCTTTAAAGATTTCCTTGGTCTTCATGGCGTTGTTTGGAGAGCTCCTTGGTCTTCATGGTGTTGTTTGGAGATCTCCTTGGTCTTCATGGTGTTGTTTGCACATCTCCTTGCTCATTATGGTGTTGGTTGAAAATCTCCTTGGTCTTCATGGTGTTGTTTAGAGATCTCCTTGGTCTTCATGGTGTTCTTTAAAGATTTCCTTGGTCTTCATGGTGTTGTTTGAAGATCTCCTTGGTCTTCATGGTGTTGTTTGGTTACTGGTGCCTCTTGCTTAATATTGTTGCAGCCTTTGTGGCTTTTCAGAAAAAGTGTGTATATGACTGACCCCAGGACGCTTACACTACACACAGGTGGACTTCATGTCAATAAGCATGGGAGTTATAAAGGTAATTGCTTGCTCCAGAAATTTTTAAGTGCTTCATTGCAAAAGGGGTGAATACTGGTGATGGATGAGCACTAAAATGCTTGAATGCTCATTACTCGATTCGAGCTGGTCAGATGCCAGGACGAGGTTGACGCGAGTAATGAGCATTATGGAAAGTCAATGGTTGGGTAGTTTGGGTCTCTGCCTACGTACAGCCAGCCATAACCAAAGCATTTCCAGCCCAAAGTTGGGTTATTTTGAGTCACATTACATCTAAGAATGTTGTTTTATCCAACAGGAGACCTATTCAGAGACTGTGAATGGCTCTCCTTAGGGTTCCTGCAAACATCATGCAGTGAAGCGAGCCTCTGCGTTATGCTCGCTGTTTCATGTGCAAAATATTCGAACACCCATGGCAAACCTGGACAAGTTCAAGTACATGGACGCGCTAATGCTTATTCGAATAACAAGCAGTACCGAGAACACTTACCCGTCACTAGTAAATACATATACACATGGACATTTTTATTTGTTTTCTCTCAGAAATTTAATGTTTGCCTATATTTTTCTTACTTCACTTTCCCAACTTAGACTATATCGTGCTGATGCATCACACATTATCTGGATTACAAAAATATTTAAACACAAGTTGTAGTGTTACAAAATAGGTAAAAAGCCAAGGGGGTGAATACTTTTTGCAAGGTACTGTATATACAATATACAACCAGCCACATCAAAGTTGAAGTGAAGAACTGCAGCGCCACCTATTGGAAGTAGCCATCCTAAAAGTTAATATTGACTACAGGGTCATAAAGCTGGTTTCACACATCCGTTTTTTGCCGTCAGGCAGAATCCGGCAAAATACGGATAAAACGGATCCGGCGCTGTTTTCGTTTTATTCCCCATTGACTTGTATTAGCGCTGGATTGTGATGGGTGGCCTTGCGTTGCATGCGGCGAAATTTCTTTGTCTGGCTGCTGGAAAGGACGCAGCATGGAACGTTTTTTGTCTCCGGCAAAAAAATGGACCACGCCGGATCTGGCGCCGTCCGGCATGTTGTATAATGGAAGCCTATGGGCACCGGATCCGTCGTCATCCGGCATATGACGGAATCCGTTTTTTTTAACTGAGCATGCTCAGTATCACAACGGATCCGTCAAAAAACGGAAGTAACGCATGGAAAAAAGTGATGCGACGGATCCGTTTTTTCATCGGATCCGTCGCATCAGTTTTTTTGCCAGATTGTGCTTGATGGCAAAAAAGTGATGTACCTAAGAAGGTAAACCAAAAACGACAATTGCAGACATGTTTCAGGATTTTTACCCCTCATCATTGCAAAGCAACATAACTGGCTACCTTGGTGAGAGGCCTCTGAGAGGGGGTCTACAGATACTTACACAAAGGGCCTGTTTTAGATATGGTTGGGGCCTAGGCAAAATATTAAAGTGGGTTCCTATATCCTAACATATTGCACCACTCCACGCAACCATTTAGGTTAGATTTACATGTGCTGAGATCAGACTGTTAAAAGAGCGCGATCCACATTATTGAAGTAGTTTGGTGCTTGTTTCCCGGCCTCTTTACAAAGGATGATGAAGAATGATGGGCAAAGAACGATCATTATAGATCACTCTGTACTCACACAGTATCATGTTATCAACAGCATATCTGCAGTCTGTACCTGGCGATGTGCTGCTGAGATCAAAGATTTCTGTTCCACAATAAACCATCCAATCCCCGATGGATGAGTGGCATTTTGTTCTTTTGTTGGGCGATTGCCGACATGTTTACATGACATCTCGTCTATGCTGCCAGGATTTATAAATGGATGCCACATACACACATATATACACATATATAACACTGAGCACATTTGTGAAGGTAGCCTGGGCTATAGGTCGTTTGTCCAAATGTAATAAGATTATCTGTGTGTGTAAATAATCAAAGTATAGATGTCGTTGCATAATTATCTGTGTGTCTATATGACAATTGCATAGAAGCTTTATTATATGATTCTAAGGGGCACTTTGTACACTGCAGCTGCGATGTCGGTGGGGTCAAATCGAAAGTGACGCACATCCGGCGTCGCAGTCGATATCGTAGTGTGTAAATCCTTTTTGATACGATTTAAGGAGCGCAAAAACGTCCAAATCGTATCATCAGTGTAGCCTCGGTCATTTCCATAATTTCGGAAGGACCGATGTTACGATGTTGTTCCTCGTTCCTGCGGCAGCACACATCGCTGTGTGTGAAGCCGCAGAAGTGAGGAACATCACCTTACCTGCGTCCTGCGGCTCACGCTGGCTATGCGGAAGGACGGAGGTGGGCAGGATGTTTACGTCCCGCTCAGCTCCGCCCCTCCGCTTCTATTGGCCGCCTGCCGTGTGACGTCGCTATGACGCCGCACGACCCGCCCCCTTAATAAGGAGGCGGTTCGCCGGCCAGAGCGACGTCGCAGGGCAGGTGAGTGCATGTGAAGCTGCCGTAGTGATAATGTTCGCTATGGCAGCTATCACCATGATATCGCAGCTGCGACGGGGGCGGGGACTATCGCGCTCGGCATCGCAAGCATCGGCTTGCAATGTCGTAGTGTGCAAAGTGCCCCTAAGATGTGCATACAGGAATGTGCTAATTATATAATCAAGCCAGAATGCACAATAAACAAAGAGGTATTTAGAAGAGAATCTGTAATCAGTTAGTTCTCACCATGTGAGATGTGGGATGTGAAATGTGGGATGTGAGATGTGGGAGGTTGCTTCCTTGTTGTTGCTCAGCAATGTGTTAACAAAGAAGTATTCAGTAAGCAAGAAACAGGCTGATGACGTACTATATGAACACTGCTGGTAATCTCTAACCAATCAGGGACAATGTTGAACTGAATAACTGTGTGTATTTTACAATATACGGATCAGAAGACCATTGAGCTTCTCCCGAATAGAGACACGTCTCTGTGTGGTTATTGCTCCTCATACATACATCTGCGCAGATTGATTTGGACTCCGTCTTTGTGACCCTGAAGAACCCAATTTGCAGGTTTTCCCTAAATTCCCAACCTTGACACATTCACACATGTATACACTGAGCACATACACACATGTATACACTGAGCACATACAGACACATGTATACACTGAGCACACACACATATATACACTAAGCACATACACAAGTATACACTGAGCACATACACACACATGTATACACTGAGCACACACACACACACACACACACACACGTATACACTGAGCACATACACACATGTATACACTGAACACATACACATGTATACACTGAGCACATACACACACATGTATACACTGAGCACACACACACACACACACATGTATACACTGAGCACACACACACACACACACACATGAGAAATATGCATTCCATAAGGAAAATACAATTGAATAAACCTGGTGGACAGGCCAACTCAGGTTTTCAGCAGCTCAAAATACATGGAAGAATGGAGAACCAGAGCAAAAAAGCTGAATCAAAAATTACAAAGTTTATTTTTATTTTTATATTCAAAGTGCACAGTGCAATACATGAAACATTGATGTTCAATAAAAAAGGGGGGTGGGGAACATGGGTGCAAAACAAATCAACATTAGCCGGGTGTGGACCAACAGGCAATATAATGTTCAAATATAGAAAAACCCCTGATTGCCTGCAATGAAGAAGGTCAATATGCTAAATAAGAGCATATATGTGTGGTTACCCTGGAGGAGTGAGAACACAGAAAAATCGAACTGTAGGTGGTCAGATATGGCTTAGCAAAGGAGATGGTTAACAATCAGGAGACAACCCAATATAGGGAAAATCAGATCAAAACGTAAATAGCGCAGGATCCCAAGTGGGAAGAAAAGTACTCCTGACTGAACAATCACAGGACTAAGCCACACAGAGAGCTCGAACTGTTGGTGATCAGAAATGGTTTGGCAAAGGAGATGGTTAACAATCAGGAGACAACCCAATGTAGGGGAAATCAAGTCATACATGAATAGCACAAAATCCCATGTGGGAAGGGAAATGCTCCTGACTGAACAATCACAGGACTGAGCCAAAGGATTGCCACAGTAGAAAATGAAATGTCCTCACACAGTTAAATAAACCCCCTAGATTTGTTGATACAAGGGGGGAGTCAGATGGAAACCCCAAGGCTCTAGGGCAGTCCTGTGATTGTTCAGTCAGGAGCATTTCCCTTCCCACATGGGATTTTGTGCTATTCATGTATGACTTGATTTCCCCTACATTGGGTTGTCTCCTGATTGTTAACCATCTCCTTTGCCAAACCATTTCTGATCACCAACAGTTCGAGCTCTCTGTGTGGCTTAGTCCTGTGATTGTTCAGTCAGGAGTACTTTTCTTCCCACTTGGGATCCTGCGCTATTTACGTTTTGATCTGATTTTCCCTATATTGGGTTGTCTCCTGATTGTTAACCATCTCCTTTGCTAAGCCATATCTGACCACCTACAGTTCGATTTTTCTGTGTTCTCACTCCTCCAGGGTAACCACACATATATGCTCTTATTTAGCATATTGACCTTCTTCATTGCAGGCAATCAGGGGTTTTTCTATATTTGAACATTATATTGCCTGTTGGTCCACACCCGGCTAATGTTGATTTGTTTTGCACCCATGTTCCCCACCCCCCTTTTTTATTGAACATCAATGTTTCATGTATTGCACTGTGCACTTTGAATATAAAAATAAAAATAAACTTTGTAATTTTTGATTCAGCTTTTTTGCTCTGGTTCTCCATTCTTCCACACACACACACATGTATACACTGAGCACATACACACATGTATACACTGAACACATACACATGTATACACTGAGCACATACACACACACATGTATACACTGAGCACACACACACACACACACGTATACACTGAGCACATACACACATGTATACACTGAACACATACACATGTATACACTGAGCACATACACACACATGTATTCACTGAGCACACACACACACACACACACACATGTATACACTGAGCACACACACACATGTATACATTGAGCACATACACACATATTGTCACAGATCCTCTGTGCAGAGTATCTTGGACTAGGAGATGCTCTGCTGTGTTTTTCTGGGCTACTGGCTGGCAGGTTGATTGACAGCGCAGGCTTCTATGCTGGTTCTGGAAAGTGCTGTTTGCTCAGGTGTTCCATCTTCTGGGTAATTTCTCTTCTTTACTGAGCATGTTCTCCCAGAACCTTGCCAGTTGTATATTCTGGTTCTGCGGTTGTGCTGTTGGCCTGAGTTCTTGCCTATGCTATGATTTTTGTTTCCTGACCCTGGACTGTTGTTTGACTCCTCTCTGCCCATTCCCTGTTCCTGTTGTCACCTCCTGGCTTTGGACCATTACCTGACCACGTCTCAATTTTCTCCCTGAATCCATTACATGTCTTCCCAGAATTCTGACCCTTGGATGTGACCTGACTATGTTTCTGTGTACTCCCTGTGTCCATACATGTCCTTCTGTTACCAGACCCCAGCTTTTCTGACTCTTCTACCGTTTGTACTACTTGTAAGTAGTGACTAGCATCACACATATATACACTGAGCACATACATACACATATGTATACACTGAGCACAAACACACGCATATGCATAGACTGAGCATACACACACATATGAATGCACTGAGCACATACATAATTGTATAAACAGAAACATACAGACACATATATACTCACCAGGAGGCCATACATTCTGATGTCCTCATTAACCCCTTCACAGGGGGCCAATTTCCATTTTTGCATTTTTGTTTTTTTCCACCCCCTTCTTTCCAGAACCATACATTTTTAGTTCTCTGTTCACATAGGCTTGTTTTTTGTGGGAAGAATTGTACTTTTGAATTACATTAATTTTGTCACATGGTATACTGGAAAACAGGTAAAAAAAAATCCAAATGTGGAGAAATTGTGGACCCCCCCCCCCCCAATTCTGACGTGTTTTTGGGAACTGTTTTTATGGTTTACATTTTGTGGTAAACATGTCCTCGGAAAAAGATTCCCCTCATCAGTACGATTACAGCGATATTAAATATGTCCAGTTTTTTCATTATTTTAGTAGTGAGAAAAAATAAATAAATCAGAAGTTTGTAAAAAAAAAACCCCTAAATAAATTGGGGGCTGTCTCCATTTTTTAAGATTCGTAATGCTTTCAATTTTTCAGTCGATGGAGCCGTGTGATGACTTATTTTTTGAGAGATGAGACGTTTTTATTGATGCCATATTGGGACACCCATAACTTTTTTTACAGCATTTTTTCTGGTATTGCAGTGCCCAGAGAAATTTAATTAATTTTTTTTGTATACGGTATTTACATATAGAGGTTAATTATTCTTATATTTTTATATATATTTTAATATATTTTTATATATTATACTTTTCTGCTGGCGCAGTCGCTTTTCTAAATGCGTTGATACCACATGTGTATTTTTTTTCAATTTTTTATTATTTATATTTTTAATGGTGCAAAAGGGGGATGATTTGAATGTTTATATTTCTTTAATATTTTTAAAAACATTTTTTTTTTACTTTTTACTGTATTTAATATTCCCCTTAGGGGACGAAGCTGCAATTGTGTGATCCCTTGTGTTATATACAGCAGTGTCACAGTGTATACCACAGTATTGCTGTATATAGCAGAAATCACAGTCTCCTTTGAAGCCCGGCCACAGGCAGGTTTCAGTGGAGCTCAGCTATGACAAGCACGGAGGTCTTCAGAAGCCCCCCTGCTGTCATAGCAACCCAGGGGCAATCGGCGACCACCTCACAGGTGCGCCAATGGGTGCTTAAAATGGCGTGCCCACATCCCGGCGCCTGTTAAATCCCACTATTACAGAAGACGCGGGAGCTCTGGAATTGAGTGTTTCCAACCGCCTGCTGCTACCACCGTCACTAGCTGATCAGTGGGGGTGTGGGGTGTCGGACCCTCACCAATCAGACATTGATGACCAGTCCTAAAGATACGCCATCAATGCTAAAGTAGTAGACAACTCTTTTAACCCCTTCATGACCTAGGATATATATATACATCCTAGGTCACCTCCTTCTCGGCGAGCCCAGTTTTTTTATAAGTGATTATTTTTATTTCACTTTTTTTTTAGAAAGCATGATAAAGAAAAAAACGATTTTTTTTGGCTTTTTTTTCGCTGTTCAAATATATTTTTAAAATCTGAAGTTTTACAGACAGAACGCGAGAATACATCAGATTATTTAATATACTATGTGTATTTTTACAGATATAAAATATCTCTAGGTGCTTTAAAAAAAAAAAAATAAAAAAATAAAGCACCTAGAGATATTTTATATCTGTAAAAATACAGATAGTATATTAAAATATCTGACGTATTTTTGCGTTCTGTCTGTAAAACTTCAGATTTATTTCAATGAAAATATATTTGAGCAGTGAAAACAAAACCAAAAAAATCGTTTTTTTCTTTATCATGCTTTTTAAAAAAAAAATGAAATAAAAAATAATCAAAAATGTAAAACATACAGAAAATTGTAAAGAAAAAAGTTTAAACCATGGAGCAAAATATATAAAATCCTCTATAAGTAATTTAAAAAAAAAATAATGGCTACAAAATTATTATTTGTTCATTTTTAATAATAGTGTGGAAAAGTTGAAAAAAATATAAAAAATATATATATAAATCTGGTATCTCAGGAATGCAGTTGTTAAAAAAAATAAAAAAAAATACTGGGTCTTAACCCCTTAATGACCAACGAAGTACATGGTACGTCATCAGCTGGTGTCATTTCCCGCACCATGACGTGTTATGTCCGCCATGGAGTAATGTGACGCCCTGGCCTATCAGGTCGTCACAGGGTATTGTGCAATCTTCCCTTCTGCACGGTATCCTACCCTCCTTGGATACGGGTCCTGGTCCTTTGGTGTTGCTAACAGCTTAGCCAGTAAAAATCCTAGGAACACTTTGCACCATACCCACCAGACACCCATTGGGGGGCCTAAAGGAAATAGGACCGCCCATATGGGGAGTTGGTAGGGGAAAGTGACAAGGTGGAAAAGGAGTAAGGGAGTTGAGTGGTGACTCTCAAGAGGAGAGGTCACAGGTTAGGAGCTGGGCTCCTTGAGTACTAGGTGGCAGACGTTGGTCTGGGCCTGGTAGGAGCTGTAACCCCGGTCGCAGGGGATCGTGTCAAGGGGCACAGATTGCCGAGGAGGGCCTTGAGCTATCTCCGGGCAGGGGCCAGGGAACAACGGGGTACGCGGACCCTAGGCCAGGAAGTAGCTTCAAGCGTCCTGGTAATTTACTCGACAGGGGTGAAGTCTTCAAGATTCATCCCTCACCCGCTCCAAAATCGGGGTACTAGCGCACCGATGGGATAGGACTTTCCCTGACACAGTCCACAGAAATCCCGAGCGTGAACCCTGAGAGCAAGCTCACTCCGTTAGCCATACGGATGAGCGGGACCTGACTAGTTCCACACCACAGGGTCCAAACAGTGAACAAGGTGCCACGGAAAAGGCATTCTAACAAGCAACACCAAGGACACGGATCCAAGCGTGCTCCCTCCTTGCTGCAGCGGTGCTCAGAATTCTGGTTTACAAGCTGTCAGTGTCATTATTCTTGGACTGAGTGAGTACGCAGAAACCCTTCCTTTTCCCAACGGCATCCCACACTCCTGCACCACCAACATCGGGCCCCGGGGCACAAACCCCCTACCCATGGAGGAATTAAACACCTTGCTGCCGTACCATCGCCACCAGGCTCCCCCTCTCCCCAACAGCAGCGGTGGTATCCCACCTTACCACGCACCGTGGGTGGCGTCACGAACTTCTAACTCCCCTGTACATACTCCCCTTTTCAAACTTGAGTGTCCGCACAAACACCCGGGTCCGGAGACCCCTCGAGCCACCGCGGTTCCGGATCCGAGCGGCTCGGCCGCTGGCACGGGGGCGGTACAGTAAAACTTACAGTTCTGAGCCAGCAGCAAGCAGTCACTGACAACTGACATGGGAAGAGGTCCCGGTAGTCAGATCAGGCTAGTTTTACACTTGCGTTGAATGGTATCCGTTGCATTGCGTTGTGTTACGGATGCAATGGATGTGTTGCATATAGTGGCACAACGGATGCAACGGATCGTACAAAACAACGGAAAGCTTTTTTTTTTTTATTTTTTTTTCTTATTTACAGTTTTACTGGCAGCAGACTATTGTGAACGATCAGCTGATCACCCGGCTGCCGGGCGCTCAGCTGATCGATCTCACATACCGGCTGCCGGGCGCTCAGCTGAGCGCTCTCACATGCCGGCGGCCGGGCGCTCAGCTGAGAGCTCTCACATACCGGCGGCCGGGCGCTCAGCTGATCGCTCTCACATGCCGGCTGCTGGGCGCTCAGCTGAGCTCTCACATGCCGGCGGCCGGGCGCTCAGCTGAGCTCTCACATGCCGGCGGCCGGGCGCTCAGCTGAGCGCTCTCACATGCCGGCGGCCGGGCGCTCAGCTGAGAGCTCTCACATACCGGCGGCTGGGCGCTCAGCTGATCGCTCTCACATGGCGGCGGCCGGGCGCTCAGCTGAGCACTCTCACATGCCGGCGGCCGGGCGCTCAGCGGAGCGCTCTCACATGCCGGCGGCCGGGCGCTCAGCGGAGCGCTCTCACATGCCGGCGGCCGGGTGCTCAGTAGAGCGCTCTCACATGCCGGCGGCCGGGCGCTCAGCGGAGCGCTCTCACATGCCGGCGGCCGGGTGCTCAGCTGAGCGCTCTCACATGCCGGCGGCCGGGCGCTGAGCTGAGCGCTCTCACATGCCGGCGGCCGGGCGCTCAGCTGAGCGCTCTCACATACCGGCGGCCGGGCGCTCAGCTGAGAGCTCTCACATGCCGGCTGCCGGGCGCTCAGCTGAGCTCTCACATGCCGGCTGCCGGGCGCTCAGCTGAGCTCTCACATGCCGGCTGCCGGGCGCTCAGCTGAGCTCTCACATGCCGGCGGCCGGGCGCTCAGCTCAACGTTCGGCCACCGAGAAACAAAATAAAGTTTTTGTGATTTAAAAAAAAAAAATGAGCATGCACAGTGAAAAATAAAGGTTTCTGCCGCTCAAAAAAACGTTACATGCTGCGTTCCCTCCACCCGACGCAGTGTCAAAATAACGACGCTGCGTCGTCCAGCGGATGCAACGCTGACACTTGCGTTACAGTGCGTCGTCCATACAAGTCTATGGAGAATAGCGCAGTGCATTAGCGGACTGCGCTATTCCCCATAGTGACGGACTGTGCTGAATGCAAGTGTGAAAGTAGCCTCACTGTGCTTGGTCAGTCAGTCTGACTGGCTGATCACAGCATGATTGTGCGGTGGGTGCCAAAGTATCAGCACTTCCTGCATGATCACCGCCAGAGCTGATTAACCCCTGTAGATGCCACGATCAATAGTCACACAGCATTTAGAAGCTTGTGAGAGGGCGGGGACTCCCTCTGCCACCCCCATAGGCATTACCATTATGAAATCAGGGGGAGCCGATGGTTGTCATGGCACCCGGACATCAAGGAATGACCTCCTGATGTCCCAGGTATGGTGGCCTGTTAGACCCAGCCATAGGCAGGGTCTAACATCCCTTTTATCAGTGTAATCTCACAGGTTTCATGTATTGCAATGCAGGAAACCAGTGATCATAGAAATAAGAGTTACTGTCCCATAGAGGGACTAAGAAAAAAAAAGAAAATATATAAACCTCCTCCCTCCCCCCACAAGATAAAGAACTAAAAATATTACACCAATAAATATGAATATTTATGTATAAACAAAAATAACCAAATAATGTACAAATGTTTAGTATCGCCGCGTCCAGAACAACACAATCTATAAAACTGTCCCAAAATAGTACCACTAAAAACGTCATCTTGTCCCGCAAATATATATCAAATTGACACTGGTCAGAATTGAGTGGCTCAGTTCTTAAAGAGTTAAAGGTGAGGAGTGTGCACCATAACCACTGTCTCTCCCTATCAAATCTCCATTATAGCTTAAGAAACGCTCCCTCTATATTTTGTCCTCACACCGCCATTTTTCCGAAGCCTGAACGCTATTGTCTGTGTTGCGCATGCGGAAGTCACGTGACGAGAAGCATAGTCTCCTACGTAAAGGACGCGTACGTAGTAACGTGAAAAATCTGCCAGCGAGAAAAATGGCGGCGCTGGATCAGCGTCACGTGGTCCGGCATGCTACCTCTTTGCATTGTGGGGATTAGAGAACAGCCAGGGCCCGGCGTGACGCGGCAGAAACGAGCGAGTGCAGCAGCCGGTGGATACAGGAAGCAGTGAGGGAACATGGTGGGGGTGAAGGTGATCGGGGGAGACGCGGAATTCCAGCCGGAGCTGAGCGCCGCCGGATCCAGGCTCAGTGTGGTGAAGTTCACCATGAGAGGGTGAGAAGGGCAGAGCGCCGGGGACGGACGCTGGGAGTATAGTGCGTGACCGGCAGCAGGGCAGGCCAATGGGTCTCCGTACCCTAATGTGTGTGCAGAACAGTGAGTGCAGCTCTGGAGTATACCATAGGCTCAGTAATGTATGCACACAGTGACTGCACCAGCAGAATAGTGAGTGCAGCTCTGGAGTATAATACAGGATATAACTCAGGATCAGTAATGTATGTACACAGTGACTGCACCAGCAGAATAGTGAGTGCAGCTCTGGAGTATAATACAGGATATAACTCAGGATCAGTACAGGATAAGTAATGTAATGTATGTACACAGTGACTGCACCTGCAGAATAGTGAGTGCAGCTCTGGAGTATAATACAGGATATAACTCAGGATCAGTACAGGATAAGTAATGTAATGTATGTACACAGTGACTGCACCAGCAGAATAGTGAGTGCAGCTCTGGAGTATAATACAGGATGTAACTCAGGATCAGTACAGGATCAGTAATGTAATGTATGTACACAGTGACTGCACCAGCAGAATAGTGAGTGCAGCTCTGGAGTATAATACAGGATGTAACTCCGGATCTGTGTAGGATCAGTAATTATGTACACAGTGACTGCACCAGCAGAATAGTGAGTGCTGCTCTGGAGTATACTATAGGCTCAGTAATGTATGCACATAGTGACTGCACCAGCAGATTAGTGAGTGCTGCTCTGGAGTATACTATAGGCTCAGTAATGTATGCACATAGTGACTGCACCAGCAGATTAGTGAGTGCAGCTCTGGAGTATAATACAGGAGGTAACTCAGGAACAGTACAGGATCAGTAATGTAATGTATGTACACAGTGACTGCACCAGCAGAATAATGAGTGCAGCTCTGGAGTATAATACAGGATGCACCGCAGGATCAGTAATGTAATGTATGTACACAGTGTGGTGCATTCTGGGAGTTGTAGTCCTCCATGTGCCCGCTGAGCAGTAGTAGTGCCGCTCGTCCCTCCGCTCACCATGTTGCGTGCACAGTCAGGTCTGAGTCCCGGCTGCTGATCTGGGCTTAGTAATTAGTTGTTTGCTTCCTCTAATCCCTCGTTAGTGGATTGCTGCTGTCGCCTCCTCTGTTGCTTTCCTCTTTATTTTGGTGCGGTGCTCTCTCATTTCTCGCGGTCTCTTTCTTTCAGGTGCGCCCCATGTGTGCGGATAGCGCCGGTGTTCACATCACTCAGCAATAAGTATCCACAAGCTGTGTTTCTGGAAGTAGATGTACATCAGTGCCAAGTAAGTGACCCGCACCCGACTCCGGGGCTCTGCCTGCTCCCGTCTATCCTATGGTCCTCTGGTCATTCACTTTTGTCCTGTGTGTAGCAACAACTTCAGGCCGATTTCCAGCAATACTCTTTTATGGCCAGGCTGTTCTTATGTCACTGAGAGATCAGCACAAATGAGGCTGAAGAGCTGTCTTAGATCGGAAGCCTCTGCCACTCCAGCTCTATTGTTTGCCCAGTGCCATCTATTCTTGCTTGACTGACTGATCCTTTATCTAAAGTCACACAGCAAAGAGGCTGTCAGGGAGGAGGCAGCTGCACTGGGCGGGTAATAGAGCTGGAGTGACAGAGGTTTCAGATCTAAAAACAAGTCTGAAGAACTATTTGTACATCTGAAGCCTCTGCCACACCAGCTCTATCGCTCGTCCAGCGCCGCCACCTCCTACTTGACTGATTGCTCCTTTGTCTGAAGTCACATAGCAAAGAAGCTGTCATGGAGGAGGAAGGCGGTGGCAGCTCTGGGTGAGCAATAGAGCTGGAATGACGGACTTCAGATCTAGAACTAGCTGTTCAGTTTAATTTGTAGATCTGAAGCCTTTGTCACTCCAGCTCTATTGCTTGCCAGTGCTGCCGCCTCCTGTTTTACTGAGAAATCCTTTTTCTGAAGTCACCCATCATAGAGGCTCAGTCAAGCAGGAAGAGGTGGCGCTGGGCGGGGAATAGAGCTGGAGTGACAAGTTTCATATCTACAAATGAGGCTGAAGAGCTATTTGTAGATCTGAAGTCTCCGTCCCTGCAGCTGTTTTTCCCACACAGTGCTGCCTCCTCCCGCCTGACTGATGGATCCTTTTGTCTCAAGAGGCTGTCATTCAGGCGGGAACAGGTGGGGCTGGGTGGGAAATAGAGCTGGAGTTATAGGTTTCAGATCTACAAGTGAGACTGAACAGCTATTTTGTAGATCTGAAGTCCGTCACTCCAGCTCTATTGCTTGCTCAGTGCCATCTTTTTTGCTTGACTGACGGATCCTTTATCTCAAGTCGCACAGCAAAGAGGCTGTCAGGGAGGAGGCGGCGGCACGGGGCAAGTAAAAGACCTGGAGTGACAGAGGTTTCAGATCTACAAAAGAGACTGAAGAACTAATTGTAGATCTGAATCCTCTGCCACACCAGCTCTATTGCTCGCCCAACACCTTCTCCTATTTGACTGACAGCTCCATTGTCTAAAGTTACACAGCAAAGACTGTCAGTTAGGGATGAAGGAAGAGGCGGTGCTGGACGGGGGAATAGAGCTGGAGTGACGGAGACTTCAGATTTACAAATATAGCTTCAGCCTTATTTGCTTATCACACACTGATTTCTCAGTGATGGAGGAGGGGATTGGCCATGTAATAGTATTGCTGGGCTTTGAATGACCTTTATGCACATATAAATACTTTGTGGAGGTGAAATCCTGCTGTAGATTCCCTTTGAACTGAATGGTTAAAATCCGCACCAAAAAGTGCAATTCTGCATTGAGAATTGATGTACTGTGAATAACCCCCCCCCACCAAAAAAAACCCCCCAGATTCCATCCATAAGAATACCCTCCAAAAAATGTAGCACTTCTAGGTGATTGAATTAAAACTTCCTTTTTTGCTTTAGAAAAAAACAAACAAAAAAAAAAACCTGAACCAAGGGCCCCTGAAGAGGATAAGTGTCGAAACATGTGTCGGGGTGGGAGGGGCTCAGACCCTGATACACTTTCCACTGTAGCATTATTTATAAGTATTGACTGGTTTCTACATTTAGACCTCTTGCCTTTTTTCTTGCTGTCAGGGAATCGGCATGGTGGAATGTGGGTTGTTACTAATGGGCTCTTTATTGCAGGATAATAATAATAATTGTTCTATACTAACATTTTCTATATTTTTCCTACTGATTCTGCCTTGTAGTCATTGAATAAGGAAGCCCACTTATTTTACGGGTGCGTGATTCCAGAAGCACGTGCTGGGGCCCTAGAGTGTGCGATTTGAAATTTTTGCTCTTTTAACCTCTACTGCGTGTTTTGTTTCTAGTGTATAAATAGTCACTACACCCAGAGATGAATTCCCAGAGGGGTGTAAATTATAATATGAGTTCACTTGAGGGGGTTTTCCACTGTTTAGGCACATCAGGGGGCTCTGCAAATAAAATCCGCAAACTATTCTAGAAAAATGTGCGCAAAAGTCATAGGGCGCTTCTTCCCTCTGGTGCAGCCAAAGAGTACTGTACAGTCACATGTGGGGCATTGCCACGTTTTGGAGAAATTGTGTAATAAGTTTTGGGGCCTTTTTTTTAACCTATTACCTTTGTGAAAATAAAAAAATCTGGGGCTAAAACCGTATTTTAGTGATTTTTAAAAATGCAATTATTAGCTCTTTACCACAGAATGGTATCAAATTCTTTGACATCTTTGGTGTCAATATCCCCACTGCATCACTAGATGAATTCACTGAGGGGTGCAGTTTGTAAAATGGGGTCACTTGTGGGGGTTTCTGCTGTTCTGGCACCTCAAGGGCTCTGCCAATGTGACATGATCATCCCAGCAAAATCTGCATCTCAATATGGCGCTTCTCCCTTCTTTACTTTGCCTGAAATGTAGTTTCCACCACATGTAAAATATCGGCGAACTCGGGAGAAATTACGTAACAAATTATATGGTCCATTTTCTCTTAATAGCCTTTTTGAAATTAAAAACATTGGGCTGAAACAACATTTTAGTGGAAGCAACTTTAATTTTTAATTTCCGCAGCCCAATCTTGCAGAATTCTATGGATCATTTGTGGGATTAAAATACTCACTACACCCCTAGATGAATTCCTCAAGAGGTGTGCCTTCCAAAATGTGGTCACATGTGGAGGGTGTTTGCTTTTTTTCCCCACCTTAGCAAGTTTTCAAATGTGACATGACACCTGCAGTATTCTGTTCTTGCCAAATCTGCGCTCAAATGGCGCTCCGTCCCTTCCAAGCCCTGCCGTGCACCCAAACAGTAGTTTTCCACCACATATGGGGTATCGTTGTACTCAGAAGAATTTGGAAAACAAATTGGGCGGTGCTTTTCCTTCTGTTATCTCAATTTTTGTCTTATTTGTCTCCATTTTTGTTTTCTTTTTAGGGGACAGCTGCAGCCAATAACATATCGGCAACCCCCACCTTTTTATTCTTTCGAAATAAAGTGAAAATCGACCAGTACCAGGGGGCAGACGCCGCCGGCCTCGAAGAAAAGATCAAACAGCACCTAGAAAATGATCCCGGGAACAACGAGGACACAGATATTCCCAAAGGCTACGTACGTAATAATACAATGATGATTTGCCCTCGCCGGCGCCCTACTTGTTGCGTTGCCCTTTCCGGCGCCCTACTTGTTGCGTTGCCCTTTCCGGCGCCCTACTTGTTGCGTTGCCCTTTCCGGCGCCCTACTTGTTGCGTTGCCCTTTCCGGCGCCCTACTTGTTGCGTTGCCCTTTCCGGCGCCCTACTTGTTGCGTGGCCCTTTCCGGCGCCCTACTTGTTGCGTGGCCCTTTCCGGCGCCCTACTTGTTGCGTGGCCCTTTCCGGCGCCCTACTTGTTGCGTGGCCCTTTCCGGCGCCCTACTTGTTGCGTGGCCCTTTCCGGCGCCCTACTTGTTGCGTTGCCGGCGCTCACAGGTCCCTCTTGCTGGTGCCGCTGTATAAAGGAATTTGATGGAAGCAGTGGTTGATCATACACGCTGCCGCTATTCTAGGCTGCAGAGGTTTATAGAATCATGCAACCACGAAGTCTCGATCACCACTCCACTTAAACACCACCTACCTGTATAAATCCTGAGCCCCCCAATATAGTATTCAGTGGGGATCCACATGGCTGGGCCCCCAACACTTGGGGGTGTTTTGACTGCAAACACCTTGATTTGAAAGCACCTCTTCCGCCTTTGTTTCAGCGCTGGAGTGGTGCCTTTTAACCTAAGGTCCCTCCCCATACTCATATATTCGCCCTCCTACGTTTTCATCCTATTTTTGGCCTCGCTCTAGTCCTGCAGCGCCATCTTGTGCTTGTAACTTCTGACTGACCGGGAGAAGTTACGTCGTAAAGTCTGAGATAAAGTCTATGAGAGTCAGAACGAGGCTCTCATAGACTCTTAACGATTTGTGACTTCTGGCACGCTCCATGAAACATTGGAGCTGCTGTCAGGTGACAAATCACAGAGACCGATCGGAGCAATGGAAGATGAAGCAGCCTAAAGTTGAGTATAAGACGCAGGGCGGGGGACTTGGATTTAAAGCACCAATCCAGCTATGGTTAAAGCACCATTGTGGGATTTTTTTCAATCTACTGTACTAGTTTTTATATATATTATTTTTTTTTTTTCTTTTTAATTTGCCCTTTTTTCCTATTTCTCATGACTTTCACTCCTCACCATTTCCTTGCAGATGGACTTAATGCCCTTCATCAATAAAGCTGGGTGTGAATGTCTTAACGAGAGCGACGACCACGGGTTTGAAAACTGTTTACGGAAAGATCCGACGTACCTAGAATCGGACTGCGATGAGCAGGTGAGTGGCGGCACTTTCCACGGCACACACCCTTATTTGTGGTGGGGAGCAGATTGGTGACCTGACGCTTACCCCCATGTGCTTCTCTATGGGGAAGGATTTTATACTTGTGCCCCCTTCTTTGCAATTCCTCGTGTGCATGGGACCTTGGTGGATGATAGCGCCTGCCATTAGTCATGGAGATTATGGCCGTGGTGGCATCATGTTCAGCAGAAAGAACTTATGGAGAAAACCCAATCATCTAGGGAAATGCGGGTATTAAAGGGAACCTGTCACCAGTTTTTTGGCCTATAAGCTGCGGCCACCACCAGTGGGCTCTTATATACGGCATTCTAACATGCTGTATATAAGAAACTCTGTAAATGGGACTTTCTATACAAAGTCCTCAAAAACCAGCGCTAGAAAAGGGTTATAACATTTTAAAAAGTTTTTATTATCAATTTGTTGCTATCCTTGTTCTAGATAAGATAAGAAAAATAAACCACAGTACATAGATAAGAAAAAATAATAAATAGTGAATAAAAATATTAATAATAAATCAAATTATCACAGCAGGCTTTCTCTGAATAGTCTGTTGTAATGCCCCGGCCGGTGGCAAAACAACCAACTATAATAGTATGGTATAATGGTGGTGTAAAACAGATACCATATAAAACCGGATCAAGCTAACGCTGTAATCTGTAGAGGGTCCAGAGTGATTTAATAGCAATTTGCAGTATATGCATATAATTTACAACGTTCCAGGTGCCTCCAGATGAAGTGGAGAGACCGCTCTCCGGTCAGTCTAAGCCGACAATGTGGTAGGGCACCGGTTCATATAGTTATTCCAACAGGTTTTTTTTACCTGCAGCTTGATTTGGGCAGGAATCCCCGCAGATCTAGTTGCTGCACACACCTCCTTTGTAACTGGAGCCGTTTCAATGCAGGATTCCCCTGTCAGAGCTTCCAGAGCGAACAGTGCAGAGACGGTGAACCGCAATATAGTGCTGGCTCTAAGGAGGGGTACAGTTGGTACAGATGTCCCCTATTACCGCTTCCAGAGCAAACTGAGCAGAGCCGATAACGCTAAGCAGAGCTGGCTCTAATGAGAGATGTAAAATAAGCAGTCCAGGAGTCTCCTATTAGCGCTTCCAGAGCAAGCGGAGCAAAGCTGACAAAGCACTATATGGTGCTGGCTCCAAGGAGGAATAGAATTTAAGCACAGATTGCAGCTTCTCCAACTCTTCAAGTGGCAGCCTGGGCAGTCACCTTAATAGGCTGATCTGATCCACACGAGGGAGAAGTCGCTAGAAAGAGTGTCGCCACACAAGATGAGCTGAGCAAAGTCCACATCCGACGCGCGTTTCGGGGGTGTTACCGGTCCCCTTCCTCAAGGATCAAGCCTGCTGTGATAATTTGATTTATTATTATTTTTATTCACTATTATTTTTTTCTTATCTATGTACTGTGGTTTATTTTTCTTATCTTATCTAGAACAAGGATAGCAACAAATTGATAATAAAAACTTTTTAAATGTTATAACCCTTTTCTAGCGCTGGTTTTTGAGGACTTTGTATAGAAAGTCGCATTTATAGAGTTTGTGATATCAGGCAAATTGAAGGGGTCACTTTGTCATTTAACCTAGCTGCAAGAGTCTAAGGGTTATTAGGTCAAGCGCTGACAATTGCCTACGGGCAGTTTACGTTAAATTTTGCTGTATATAAGAGCCCAGGCCGCTGTGAGAACATAAAAATCACTTTATAATACTCACCTAAACCAGTCGCTGCGGTGCTGGTTGGCCCGGTGGGTGTCTGTTCTCCGGGACCGGCGCCTCCTCTCTCGGCCATCTTGCTCCTCCGTCTTCTGAAGCCTGGGTGCATGACGCGTCAACGTCATACACACTCGCCAGCACTGAGGTCCTGCGCAGGCGCACTTTGATCTTTCCTGCTCAGGCCAGATCAAAGTATTGTAGTGCGCCTGCGCAGGACCTCAGTGCCGGTGAGTGTGTATGACGTGGATGCATCATGCACCCAGGCTTCAGAAGACAAAGGAGGCGCCGGTCCCGGAGAACAGCGCCGCCAACCAGCACCGCAGCGACCGGTTTAGGTGAGTATTATAAAGTGTTTATGTTCTCACAGTGGCCTGCACTCTTATATACAGCATTCTAACATGCTGTAAATAAAAGAGTCCACTGGTGGTGGCCGCAGCTTATAGGCCATAAAACTGGTGACAGGTTCCCTTTAAAGGGCACAGATCATTTCCAATTTGGGAGGTATGTCTTATCTCCAACTACCTGCCTCTTAGTTCTTAGCCCCGTAGGGAAAAATAATAAAAGTCCAGGGACAACCCCTTCCCAACATGTGCATCAATTTGTTTTGTTTTTTTTTAAGTCACATAGCTAATAAAAAAAAGTGGAATAAAATGCGATCAAAAAGGCATATGTAAATTAAAAATGGATCTGAAAACGTTATCTTGTCCCGCAAAATTAAAGCCGCCATAGAGCTCCGTTGGTTAAAAGATTAAAAAATCTATAGTTCTTAGAATACATCAATGAATTTTTTTTTTTTTTTGTATAACATTTTTTTTATGGTGTAAATGCAACAAAACAAAAAAATATAAATGTAGTATCGCTCTAATCTTACGGACCCGAATAATAAAGCTGTCTTATCACTTTTACCGCACAGTGAACGGCATAAAAAAAACAAAAAAAAAAACAATTCCTGAATTGATGTTTCTTCTTGGTTCTGTCTCACAAAAAAAACAACATAATAGAAAGCGATCAAAAAAATGTTGTTGGCCAAAATGGTACCAATAAAAACTCCGAATCATCCCGCAAAATCAAGCCCCCTCATGACTGTTGGCAGACAAAATAAAAAAAAAATGTAGCCTCCAAAATTTGGTAATCTGGCCTGTGGTTTAGCAGTGTCCATCTTTTTATGCAGCCTTTTAGATGTGCACAAAAGTGCGGTTATCAACAGTTTTGTTCACCTTTTTGAAAAGGACACCACTGAACGGAGGCCCACTCCCTTTTGAGCCCCCCAATGTGCCTAGATCAAAGTTATCGAACTTATCGTCCACATGTTTGGCATTGTTGTAGTGAGGAGAGCCTGCTTAATTTATGGGGTGCAGGTTTACAGAAACACTAGCTGGGTAGAATGTATGGGCACTACAATGTACTGGGCACTACAAGGGCTTAGTTGCAATTTTTAATTCAGCAACATTCATTGCGTTAGACTAAATGGATTATTTCCAGAGACCAATTCCTCACTAGACCCTTGAACTCCAAGAGGGGTGTAACGTCCGAAATTTGATCGCTAGAGGGGATTTCTTCTGTTCTGGCACTTAAGGGCTCTGCAAATGGAGTCTGCACACTATTCTAGGGAAAATCTGGGCTACAAAAATCCAAATGGTGCTCCATCCCTCCTTAGCCCTGCGGTGCGGCCAAACAGTACTGTGCTTTCCTATATGGGATATTGTCGCTTTCAGGACAAATTGGGTAACACACATGGGGCATTATTTATCTATTCCCTTTGTGAAAATTGGAAATCTGGGGTTAAAACAACATTTTAGTGGTTAAAAGGTAATTATTTTTTCTTCACCGCCCAATAGTACAACATTTTGGACACACCTGTAGTGGTCATATGCTCACTGTGCCCCTGGATGCATTCATTGAGGGGTGCAGTTTGTAAAATGGGGTCACTTGTGGTGGGTTTCTGTTGTTCTAGCTCTATCAATATGACATGATACCTGCAAACCATGCCAACTAAATCTGAGCTCAAATCTGGCGCTCCTTCCCTTCTGACCTTCAACAGTAGTTTTCAACCACATATGGAGTTTTAGTGTACTCAGGAGAAATTGTGTAACAAATTCTGTGGTCTCTTTTCTCCTATTATTCTTTTTGAAAAATGAGACTTTAGGGCCAAAGCAATATTTTAGTGGAAAAATTGGATTTTTTTTTTTTTTTTTTTTTATGTTCACAGTCCAAAGTTACACAATCCTATGACTCCTCCTGAGGGTTAGAATTGCTCACTTCTCCCCTAGATAAATTCCTTGAGGGGTGTAGTTTCCAGAATGGGTTCACTTGTGGGGGTTTTCTGCTGTTTTGGTGTTTCAGGGGATCTTCATATGACATGACGTACACTAATGATTCCAGCCAAAATGTGCTCCAAAATTTAAATAGCGCTTAATTCCTGAGCTGTTGCCACTTGGGGATGGTACAAGACATCCGTGAAGTGTTGTTTTTTTTTTTTTTTTTTTTTTTGTTTTTTTTTTGGATGGTCCTGTGACATCATGACGTACGTCTCGCTGCAGGATCTTTTAGGCTCATGTGGTGCCCAGGACGGCGGGACCAGCTGCTGCCTTAGAGGGACGGACTGGACGCTGGACCCGGGCAGCGCAAATCGAATTGTTCATCTGTAGTCGTTACTTTTCTGTGAGTTATAGGATTATTTTGTTCTTTTTGGAAATATATCCAATCTTTTTATTTTTTTTGCCCCTTTCTTGTCCCTCAGCTCCTGATCACTGTAGCTTTCAACCAGCCGGTAAAGTTGTACTCCATGAAGCTACAAGGTCCAGACAACGGTAAGTGTATGACGCGTTTTTCATGCAGCGTGTTTCTGTAAAGTCTGTATATAAAACCTGTATTGCTCCTGCCCTGGTACTACAGAAGGTGCACGAGAGTCATACGAAGTATCTTCATAATGGAGATCATCTAAAGGACACCTCTGAGCAGGACTTCTCAGGCTGCGGTACAAGCTTCCTCCATTCAGGCCTCCATCAGTTTGTTTTTCATATACTTGTTTTAATAATAGTCTCCTGTGGGACATCAGGGAGTGGGGAAGCAGCCCCTTTCTCCACCAGTGTGACATCTGTGAGGGAGGAAGTAGCTCCACCTTCTCCTGTGAGAGAGGAAATACCACCTTCTCCTCCACCCTTATGATGTCTGTATGGGAGGGAGTAGCCACCTTCTCTGCCCCTGTGACCCCTGTGAAGGAGGAAGTAACCACCTTCTTCTCCGGCCGTGTGACGTCTGTGAGGGAAGAAGTAGCCACCTTTTCCGCCCATGTGACCTCTGAGAGGGAGGATGTAGCCACCTTCTGAAAACGAGGATGTAGCCACCTTCTTCTCTGCCTCGGTGATGTCTGAGAGGGAGGATGTAGCCACCTTCTTCTCTGCCTGGGTGATGTCTGAGAGGGAGGATGTAGCCACCTTCTGAAAACGAGGATGTAGCCACCTTCTTCTCTGCCTCGGTGATGTCTGAGAGGAAGGATGTAGCCACCTTCTTCTCTGCCTCGGTGATGCCTGAGAGGAAGGATGTAGCCACCTTCTCTGCCTCGGTGATGCCTGAGAGGAAGGATGTAGCCACCTTCTTCTCTGCCTGGGTGATGTCTGAGAGGAAGGATGTAGCCACCTTCTTCTCTGCCTGGGTGATGTCTGAGAGGAAGGATGTAGCCACCTTCTTCTCTGCCTCGGTGATGTCTGAGAGGAAGGATGTAGCCACCTTCTTCTCTGCCTCGGTGATGCCTGAGAGGAAGGATGTAGCCACCTTCTTCTCTGCCTCGGTGATGTCTGAGAGGAAGGATGTAGCCACCTTCTTCTCTGCCTCGGTGATGTCTGAGAGGAAGGATGTAGCCACCTTCTTCTCTGCCTCGGTGATGCCTGAGAGGAAGGATGTAGCCACCTTCTTCTCTGCCTCGGTGATGTCTGAGAGGAAGGATGTAGCCACCTTCTTCTCGCTGAAGATCTCTAGGTCTCATATGGCCATCTGCTTGGTCAGGATGAAAGTGTATGTTCTCTCTGTTGCACAGACATTTAAAGGTGGTTCTAGAACATAGTTATATCTACAGTATTGAAGGTAAATGAATGATTGCTGAGACTGATCCCAAGAACAGGAGGCGCTTAAAGAGGCTGGTCACTACTTTAACATTGATGGTCCATCCTTAGGATAGGTCATCAGTGTCTGATCGGCCGGGGTCCAACACATGGCGTTACCAGGTGTCGCATATCTGCCGATCAGACATAAATGACCTATCCTAAGGATAAACAATCAATGTTAAAGTAGTGGACAACCCCTTTTAATGTTGGATGTGTGAATGGATCGTTTATTGAGCATGTGTGACCACCACTTCTATGGAGTGACTGGAGCAGTGGTCGCACATGCTCAGTACAGCTTCATTCACATAGGGGACTTCAGTTTTCATGTTACACAATTTTATTCTTTACATCTTTATATCCCTTAGGGATCCTGAACCCTGAGATGGCTTGTTCTGCAATACTTTAAGACAGGCTGGAATACTGCTGATGACCTCCTATGCAGTAGGAGTACATACCTGGCAGACCCTAAGGGGCCTCCAGTAGACCCCTCCCGGCTGCCGTAACACAATTAACACCATGTGACCCTAAGTATTTCCGTCATCCAACTTCTGGTTCTAATTGCGGCAGTTAAATCCCTTAGATGCTGCTGTCAGCTGTGACTGCGGCGGCATCTAGGAGGTTTGACTCCAGAAATTGTAGTTGGCTCATATTTATCATCCGGAGAGTTGGCCTCAGTCCCGGCACATCTGCAATGTGCTAATATCTTCTTGGAGAGAGCCACAGACGTTCTCCACGCGTCTGACAATCCCCTATATCTGCTAATCTGACATTTGTATGATCACCACCATTGATGCCTGAAAAAAAAAATACCGTATTTTTCAAATTTTAAGACTCCATTTTCCTTCCAAAAATTTGGGAGGAAAATGAGGGGTGCGTCTTATAAGCCAAATGTAGCTTACCAGGTAATGGTGGAGAATGGTCACAGGAGGCAGCGGCGATGCTGTGGGCAGTGTGGCTTGCTATGTGATGGGCGGTGACACAGGGGTCATAGTGAGAATGTCAATAGTGTGGGCTTCAAATAATGGCGAGTGTTACGATTCAGGGACCGGGGAGGATCAAAAAATGCGGAATCCCAAAAAGGTAACAGAGTGGCTGGAAACTTAACGGACTGCAGACCTAATCCTGACACACAACTAGAAGAAGCCGTGGGATGAGCCTACGATGACATGGACTCCTCAACAAAACTGGAGAACTAAATAATCTCACAGATGGGGATATAGGAAAGCTAATCTGCCTCGAAGCAGTCCCCAAAGATGGATAGCCCCCCCACATGTAACGACTACAGTGATATAGAAAAACACAATACAAAGCCAGAAACAGGTTCAGCAAAGGTGAGGCCCAATCTATCTTTATAGGAAAGAATAGGAAAGAGCAACTGTCTGCAGCCGTAAAAAACCCTAATATATACCAGCACTTCTGATGTGGAAAAATCCTGAGGTCACACAACCTCTCCCCCACTGTATCAGGACTCGGATGTTACTGGGATCCAAAAACACTAATACAGATGAGGGACTGAATTAATACCAAGCATGTCAAACTCAATATCTTGCAGAATCATGGAGCTTTGTATACAGACACTCCCAGCAGGGAATGATCCCATTCCACCAAGAACTCCACACAGACAAAATAGCAATCAAGCCTTAGTATTAAAGCAGAAAAAAAAACACCAAGAAAGTAGAAAACAAACAGCAGAGGTACAAAGACCACTTATCTGAGAGGAGTTCTGGTAGTGAGCAGAGCTGATTACAGAATGTTCTTAACACACAGGAGACAATGACCACCGGCAAGTAACAGGAGAAAACTACTCAGTTATATAGCCCAATCTGACCCTGATTGCCTGTCCTCTGCAGGTGTGTGACTTTTATTCCACACATCAACTGCACCGCCAGCACTGACCACAAGAGGGAGCCCCAAACTGGAAAACGTATTCACAACAGGCGAGTACGCAGATTAAGCTCTTGGCTCATGATCTCTTCTGCACACGCAACTCCTCCAGCCCATTGATCTCCCAGCAGCGGACTTAAGGAAAATGGTGCTTGGAGGTGGCGCATGTGCAGATAAGATTTCGGCTTGTCATTGAACCGATAGCTCAATCTGCACACGTACTGATTCCCGGTGCCATTTCTTTGATGCCTGCACCGACAGTTTCTGGATGTTCCTGCCTCACAGGCACCACCACCCCTATCTCCTGTGACACCACCCCCCCTTCACGCTCTCTCACTGCCGCTGCCCCCTTCCCCGCTAAGACACCATAAGACGGACCCCCATATTATGTGTTTACTGTCTAAATTGGGGTGCGTCTTTATAAAACAAAAATTACGGTATATATTTTAAAAAAAAAGTCATTATGGAAAGGTAAAAATGAAGCACATTCCTTTCCGCAGGTCAAGGTCCAAAGTTTGTAAAAATCTTCATAAACCTCCCGCGCTCCATGGATTTTGACGAAGCCGTAAGGAGTGAACCGACCCAAGCGCTGGAATTGACGGCGGACGACATTAAGGAGGACGGCATCGTACAGCTCCGCTACGTGAAGTTCCAGAATGTAAACAGTGTAACGGTGAGTCTTGTGGTCGGTAATGTCCCAGATGGACCTTCCTTCCCAGCGTGGTGGCGAATGTGTTCAGCAATTTTAAGAATATCTCTCCTCTTACTCCATTGCTTTTTTGCAATTTTAATTCGTATTAACCTCTTCACCCCTGGGCAATTTTTTTTTTTTTTTTTTTTGTGCTTTTTGCTTTTCTTCTTCCGAGAGCCGTAACTTTTTTTATTTTTCTGTCAATCTTGCCATGAAGAAAGTGCGACATCTGTTTTTGGGATATTTTATTCAGTTTTCACTATATGGGAAAACTGATGTGTCAGTGCGATGCCTCAGGTCGGTACGAGTTCGATGATACTAAACATGTATAGGTTTACTTTTATCTAAGGGGTTAAAAATAAAAATCACAAGTTTGTCCAAAAAAAAGTGGCACACTTTTTCCGCAATTTCCGAAACCCGTAACGTTCTCATTTTTCGGGATTTGGGGCTCAGGGACGTCTTAATGTTTACGTGTCGAGCTGACGTTTTTCTAAGTACCATTTTGGCGCAGATGCTACGTTTTGATCACCTGTTATTGCAATTTGTGCAAAATTTGCGGCAACTAAAAACCGTAATTTTGGCGTTTGGAATTTTTTTGCCGCTTACCTATCAGATTAATTGATTTTATATTTTGATCGGGCATTTCTGAATGGAGCGATACCAAATGTGTTTCCTTTTTTTTTTACCCTTTACTTGCAAATGAGGGGGTGAAATGAACTTTTTTTTTTTTTAATAGTCCCCTTAAGAGGCTATAGAATTCAGCAATGTGATCACTTGTGCATTTCTGTAGATCACAGCTGCACAGCTCTGATCTGCAGAAATGCAGCTTTCCTCTCAAACATGGCGCTGTGATAGCAGTAAGAGGAAGTGAGCTATGATACCTACAGGAGTAATCACATGACCCTCTACTACGGTACCATTGCAACCATCGGCTCTACGTGATCATGTCGCGTGACTTCCGATGGCTGCCGGTGAGTGTGAGCTTACCACGGCAGGCATTTACATCACCCTTTCAGATTTTGACAGCAAAGGGGTTAAAAGGTGTGTGTGGATCACGAATCCACCTGCGCCTGAAAGCCGCACATGTCAGCCGTTCAAATCAGCTGACGTGTGTGGGAATCACCACCGGCTCACCGCAGCAGCCGGCGGTGGTTACCCTGACACAATCCATGATGTACCCAGTATGTCATGTGTCGTGAAGAGGTTAACATTTAACGTTGTTTTTGAGATATTAAGACTTTTTTTTTTTTTTTTTTTGATTTATATTTTCTTGTTTACAGCTGGTTGTTTAGGTGACAGACCACCTTTACAATCTAGCTTGTAAACACTGTGCTGAAGATGACTGGGATTAGCAGGTGTGGATCCTGGACAGTGGTTTACAAGCTTAATAAAAAAAGAACTTGTAAGCAGCTGCGCACGCTCTGTTGTCTAACAGCGGTGGTCAGTTTCCAAGACAACAAGCTGTAAATAATTGTAAATATCCCAGTAGTGAGAGATGATGAGACTTTATAGAGATGGGAATTAACCCTTTAACTTAGTAGGATTGGTTGTATATGTGGAAAAATTGCACAAAGTGCTGCAGCCCCTTCACTCTTAGGGACAGCGGGGCTCTAGGAGGTCAGACCCCCCCCTTCCCCATCGATCAATTACACAATGACATATCACATAACACCCACAGATGGGGTTCAGTAGGCTGAGATACCCACATTTATGTGTGATCATTGTTCTGTGACTGAGCGAGAACGTTGCGGCCCCTCCATACCCTTCACTTCAGGGTCTTATCGTTTTGATCTAATAAGTAAAAAATGAGTCACCGACAAAGTACAGTGTTTCCCCGAAAGTAGGACCCCCCCGAAAGTAAGACAGGGTGGGGGTTACGGGGGGGTCCTTCAATGGCCTCCCCCGAATGTAAGGCAGGGTTGGGGGGCTGCTGTGAAATGTAAGGCCCTTACCTTTGGGCCGCCGCTGTCCCCCATTGGGTCCCCAGGCTCCAGAGGTGTCCTCAGGTGCAGCTGGGCGGGTCCAGCGCTCATGGGGTTAACTCGCCGTGTTAACCCTGCAATCCGCCCAGCTCAACAGCTCATTGGCCGCCCCTGCTCCCCACGTCACCGCCGGCCCCCGGCTCGAGCGCTGATTGGCCCAGCAGCTCGGGCTGTAATTGGCCGCCCCAGCCCCACGTCACCGCTGTTTCCCTGCTGATTGGCACAGCGTTCCCTGCAGCACAGGCCTTCCGCACCCACAGCCGCACCGCAGAGGAAAACGTCCAGCATTTAAAAACCAAGTAGGGAAACATGTACTGTATAGGGTATGGGGCTGTGTGCAGTGGGATACGGCACTGTTATGGGGTGTGGGGCTGTGTGCAGTGGGATACGGCACTGTTATGGGGTGTGGGGCTGTGTGCAGTGGGATACGGCACTGTTATGGGGTATGGGGCTGTGTGCAGTGGGATACGGCACTGTTATGGGGTATGGGGCTATGTGCAGTGGGATACGGCACTGTTATGGTATGCAGGCAGAGGGTATACTGGTTGTGATGGAATAAATCTTGTTTTATCTTCCAGTATAACTCATTCAGACTGTTTGTTGTTGTTAGTTCGTTGTTTTACATCTTATACATGGAAATACCGTCATACGGTAATACGGTAGTAACAAGATATTCTTGATACGCTACATTTGTTTTATTCTACTGTTTGGTGATGACTGACTCTTCAGCATGTTAATAAATGTTAATTTATTGGTTAAAAAGAAATTGTCATTTTTTTTTTCGGCTAATGCAAGACCTCCCCTGAAAGTAAGACAGGGTGGGACTTTTTGGGGTAAAATTAATGTAAGACAGGGTCTTACTTTCGGGGAAACACGGTATGAGGCTTCCACAAGACTGATCCCCATATTTTGGCTACTTGCAGTACATAAGGATGTTTCTTCATCGTTCCTTATGGGAGACCCAGACCATGGGTGTATAGCTTCTGCCTCCGGAGGACACACAAAGTACTACACTAAAGTGTAGCTCCTCCCTCCGAGCATATACACCCCCTGAATAACCAAATTTAGCCAGTTCAATGCTTTGTGTTCAGGAGGCATACATCCACACATGCATTCTCATCTGATTTTTGATTTTAAAGAGTTTGAAGAAAAGCGGGTCCAAGCTGGACCCCCGGCATGTCCCTTCTCACCCCACTGTGTCGGCGGTGTTAAGGTTGATTTCAAGGCTGGAGCCTTACATGCCGCGCTCCTTCACCATCCCTCGGGCTCTGGCTTGAAGTGGGAGCCAGCACGGTTCTCACTGCTTTGCAGGAGACCGGTCTCCATCCGCAGCCCTTTCAGGACCCTGCCGGACGGAGCACTCATCCCTCAGGGACCTGGCCCTGCGTCTCACAAGCTAAGTATTTGAGACGTTATTGCAGGGGGTCCTTTGCATCTTTATTGTTGGGGAGAGTGTGTCAGGTTACTTTAGTGACATTTCCGGCCGGTTCTCTGGTTTTCACCTGAGAACCGCGCCGAGGGTGCCTGCTCGCCGGCCGCATTGTAAAATTTAGGCCCCGGCTTCGGCTGCGGCCTACTTTCGTTTCCACTGCCCCTGCATGTCAGTCATGCAGAGGGACAGTGCGGCGGCGCCCACTGGCCGTTCAGCACAGGGGAGGACACTCCTCTCTGAGGAGATGTTTCCCTCCCCTGTATATCTCCTTGGCCCTCCGGTTCCCACTCTTGGACTAGGCCCCGCCCCCCCTCCTCACTCCGGCGCCATTTTATTAGCGTTCTCACACTGATCGGCGCTGGCTGCTGCATCTCTGCAACCTAGAAAAAAAAACAAGGAGAAAATTGTAGAAAAAATACCCTGACTATAAATAAATAAATTGCAAGTGCTTAATAAACAGGGTACTTAGTATATACATTTTTGCAAAAAGGTAAGAAGCTGTCTCACCTCGTCACGGTGTACCCATCTGAGACAGTCCCTAACCTACTAAAGTTAAAAACATATTCTGTACCTGACTAGTGTCATGTCAAAACTTCAATATGGATGGTAAAGTGGTTAGCTGGGTCCCAGATTAAATACACAGCAAAAAGTGAGAAGCAGGTAATTGTTCAGCCTCAGTATCAGGAGGGCTGCACCCCCAACTTGCATTAACCCCTTCAGCCCCCGGGCACTTTCCGTTTTTGCGTTTTTGTTTTTTGCTCCTTTTCTTCCAAGAGCCGTAACTTTTTTATTATTCCGTCAATCTTGCCATATGAGGGCTTGTTTTTTGCGGGACGAGTTGTACTTTTAAATGAAATCATAAGTTTTACCATATAGTGTACTGGAAAACGGCAAAAAAATTCCAAGTGCGGAAAAATTGCAAAAAAAGTGGGATCGTACAATAGTTTTTGGGATATTTTATTCACGGTGTTCACTATATGGTAAAACTGATGTCTGGGTGTGATGCCTCAGGTCGGTGCGAGTTTGTAGACACCAAACATGTATAGGTTTACTTGTATCTAAGGGGTTAAAAAAAATTCACAAGTTTGTCCAATAAAAGTGGCGCACGTTTTGCGCCATTTTCCGAAACACGTAGAGTTCTTATTTTTTGGGATCAATGGCTCAGTGATGGCTTATTTTTTGCGTCTCGAGCTGACGTTTATAATGGTACCATTTTTGCGCAGATGCTACGTTTTGATCGCCTGTTATTGCATTTTGCGCAAAACTTGCGGCGACCAAAAAACGTAATTTTGGCGTTTGGAATTTTTTTGCCACTACGCCGTTTACCAATCAGAATAATTGATTTTATATTTTGATCGGGCATTTCTGAACGCGGCGATACCAAATATGTGTATATTTATTTATTTTTTAACCCTTTAATTTTCAATGGGGGGAAAGGGGGGTGATTTGAACTTTTAGGTTTTTTGTTTTTTTTTTTATTTTTTAAAACTTTTTTTTTTACTTTTTTTTTTTATTTTACTAGTCCCCCTAGGGGGCTATAGCAATCAGCAATCCGATCGCTGATCGCTATCTGCTGATCACAGCAATACCGCTGTAATCAGCAGATTCACTCACTTTGGTTTTCCCTCTGCTCTCGGCCGAGGGAAAATGAAAGTGAAAGATCATAGCAGCAGGCGTCATCACATGACCCTGTGCTACGATGGCAACCACCGATAGTCACGTGATAACACACGTGACTTCCGGTGGGGGCGGCGGTAAGTAACAAACATGGCCGCGCGCATTTAAATCTTGCTGCCAGACTTTGGCAGCAAGATTTAAGGGGTTAATGGCCGCGGGTGGAAGCGATTCCACCCGCGGCTAGCAGGCACACATGTCAGCTGTTGAAAACAGCTGATATGTGTGCCGATCCACGCCGCCTGCCCGCGGCAGGGGGCGGGGCTTAACGGGACACGATCTATGACGGATAGATCCGTCCAAGGTCGTGAAGGGGTTAAAGCAAGATAACAGACAAAAAAAAACAAAAAACTGAGCTGTGACAAATGTCAGCTTCTTACCTTTTTGCAAAAATGTATATACTAAGTACCCTGTTTATTAAGCACTTGCAATTTATTTATTTATAGTCAGGGTATTTTTTCTACAATTTTCTCCTTGTTTTTTTTCTAGTCTTGAGGCTGCAATTCACATGCTTGTGATGTTGCATGTTTATTGAACATTTGTCACAGCTCAGTTTTTTGTTTTTTTTTTGTCTGTTATCTTGCTTTAATGCAAGTTGGGGGTGGCTCCCTCCTGATACTGAGGCTGAACAATTACCTGCTTCTCACTTTTTGCTGTGTATTTAACCCCATAGCGACGGCCTAACGTCTCAAGACGTCGGAAAAACAGGGTACTTATTCTGTTCCGACGTCTTGAGACGTCAGGCCGGAAAAAGCTTGTAGCGCCCCCCAGTGACGAAAAATCTCGGGGGTTTCAGCTACCGGAGGTAGCTGAGACCCCTAAGATTATGAATCGGGGTGTTTTTTTTGGACCCCGTTAATGCGATCGCCGGTATACACTGTATACCGGCGACAACATTAAAAAAAAATAAATGGCCGGTAAAATTGATTTATTTCTCATCTGACGTGATCAAACATGTCAGATGAGAAATAAATATGAGCCCTTAGTGCCCCCAAAGCCCCCGGTACCGGAGAGTCCCCCCACCACCCCTACCCCCCCTCTGGAAAATCCAAGATGGCGCCGACGCGCGCTGAAAACTCCCGCCGCCGCCGGCTCTGCATTCATTTCCCTCCGATCTGAAATGATCAAACATTTCAGATCGGAGGGAAATGTCCTCCCCCTGACCCCTCCTCCGGGCCACCGGAGATCTCTGGTCCCCGGAGCCCCCTCCGGTCTCCAGAGCCGGCTCCCCCCTCCCTCCTCCCCCTTCCCCCCTCCGGAGCGTGGAAGATGGCGGCCGCATTCATCCTGCTCTTTCTGCCGCATGTGACACGTCACATGCGGCAGAAAGTTGTCCCACCGTCACCCCCCGTCACCCCCCCCCAGCCCCCGGTCTTACGTTACCTGTCTGCTGGTGCTCCGTCCCTGCGATCACGCCGCCTGCTTCTTGAAAGCTGGCGGCGCATGCGCAGACAGCGGCTGTCAGCTGGATCCCTGCAAGCAGGGACGCTGACGTCGCTGCTGCACAGGCTGCTGCACTATGGACCGGGGGAGGGTGAGTATAGTGATCTGCAGCCACACTCCTCACATGGAGAGGCTGCTATTCCAGAAAAGGGGGGTACGTTCTGTGAGCGTGCCCCTCATATTCTAGAATGAGGTTACTGCAGGTCACTCTGCCCTAGGTTGGACCGGGGCAGTGTGAGTGCAGTATTCTCAGATTACTGCACCCACACTGCTCATGGAGAGCTTGCTCTTCCAGAAAATGGGGGATACGTTCCCTGAACGTGCCCCCCATATTCTAGAAGATCCAGAGTCTGCGTGGGACCTCCAAAATGGATTACAGTGACCGAAATTTATTTATTTTCAATAAATTGGTAAAAGAGGAATGTTTCGGGGAGTTTTTTTTTCAAATAATTTTTTTTTTTGTCTTTATTTTTTTCTATTACTTGACTGGGTTAGTAATGTCGGGTATCTGTTCAGATGCCGTGACATCACTAACCCCAGGGCTTGATGCCAGGTGACATTACAGCTGGTATCAACCCCATATATTACCCCGTCTGCCACCGCACCAGGGCGCGGGATGAGCTGGAGCGAAGCGCCAGGATTGGCGCATCTAATGGATGCGCCACTTCTGGGGCGGCTGCGGCCTGCTATTTTTAGGCTGGGAAGAGTCCAATAACCATGGCTCTTCCCACCCTGAGAATACCAGACCCCAGCTGTCCGCTTCACCTTGGCTGGTGATCTAATTTGGGGGGGACCCCACGTTTTTTTTTTTTTTTTTTAAAAACGCCTGGGGAGCCCTCCAAATTGATCACCAGCCAAGGTGAAGCTGTCAGCTGTGGTTTGCAGGCTACAGCTGTCTGCTTTACCCTAGCTGGCTATCAAAAATAGGGGGGACCCCACGTCGTTTATTTTAATTATTAATTTTTTGGGGGGCTAAATACAAGGCTAGGCACCCTTTAGTGCCACATGAAAGGCACTAAAGGGCGCCAGCTTAGAATATGCAGGGGGTGGGACGTTATATTTGTTTGACATCTATCCATTCATCCATTGTAGCATTTTAGGCTGTGCGCCCACAATCGGGATTTGCAGCGTTTTGGGCGCAGAGTGTTTTCCCTGCGTCCATAGCGCTGCGTTGTGCAGTAGAAGCACAGTGGAAGGATTTTTAGAAATCCCGTGCCCACTGTGCTTCTCTTCTCCGCAGCATAAACCAACCTGTGGTGCAGCTTCCCGAGCCTCAGCATGTCAATTTATGCTGCGGAGATGAGTGTTCTCTGCAGGTAGCATAGAGCTCCACAGCGGCCTGAACCCAAATCGTGGGCATGGGCAGCTGCGTTCTCCCGTGGACAACACTCACATCTCTGCAGGAAGGCTGACACTGTATACTAGACGCCGTGTCGCTGGATCATGGCCACATAGCCTAAAAGTGAGACATTTGTTGCTACAGCAACATTTTTGTGAAGTACCTGTGGATTCAAAATGCTTACTATACTCCTGAATAAAATCCAGTTTCCAAAATGGGGTCACTTGTGGGGGGTTTTGTGCTGTATAGGTACCCAAGGGGCCCTGCAAATGTGACATGGTGCCCGCAATTTATCTCAACTTTTCCAGAATTCAAATGGTGCTCCTTCCATTCCAAGCCCTCCCATTTATCCAAACAGAGGTTTTAGGCCACATGTGGGGTATCCCTGTGCTTATAAGACATTGGATAACAACCTGTTGGGTCCACGGTTTGTTGTTGTCTCTTGAAAAAGTGAGAAATTTGATGCTGAAGCAACATTTTTGTGAAAAAAAAATGAAAATTTTCAATATGGCAACCTAAGCTTATCAAATTCTGTGAAGTATTCGTGGATTCAAACTGCTCACTATACACCTAGATAAAAGCCTTGAGGTGTCTTGTTTCCAGAATGGAGTCACTTGTGGGGGACCGCCACTGTTTAGGCACCTCAGGGGCTCTCCAAATGCAACCTGGCGTCCGCTATTGATTCCAGCCAATTTCTTCGTCGCTCTATTGGGAGACCCAGACGATTGGGTGTATAGCACTGCCTCCGGAGGCCACACAAAGCAATTACACTAAAAAGTGTAAGGCCCCTCCCCTTCTGGCTATACACCCCCAGTGGGATCACTGGCTCACCAGTTTTCTGCTTTGTGCGAAGGAGGTCAGACATCCACGCATAGCTCCACTGTTTGTAGTCAGCAGTAGCTGCTGGCTATATCGGATGGAAGAAAAGAGGGCCCATATGGGGCCCCCAGCATGCTCCCTTCTCACCCGCGGTGGTGCTTGTAAGGTTGAGGTACCTATTGCTGGTACAGAGGCTGGAGCCCACATGCTGTTTTCCTTCCACATCCCCTGGAGGGCTCTGTGGAAGTGGGATCTTGCCGGCCCCCAAGCCCTGGGGCCGGGCTCCATCCACAGACCCATAGAACCTGCTGGATTTGGAGCGGGAGTGCCGTTCAGGGACAAGGCCCTGCAACTTTCAGGTACTCTGTGTCCCCGGCAGGCACGGACACTCTCAGGCTTGCTGAGCGTTATAGTGCGCCGGGGACAGTAGCGCTGTGCGCCGGGGTTAGGTCACTGCAGCTTTGCTGAGTGACGTTTCATGTTGGGAACTACTGCGCCGACCGCTCCTGGAGCGGCGGCGCAGCTGCGACTTGTAGTGCGCCGGGGACTTTGCGCCGACCGCGCTTTTACGGCGGCGGCGCTTCTAACTTTAGCCCCCGGCTTCTGCGGCCTAGTGCCGCTTCGTTCCCGCCCCCACCCTGTCAATCAGGGTAGGGGAGAGACGCTGCTCAATTGGCAGCGCCGAGGGCTGGAGCTTTATTTACATGCTCCAGCCCTCTCACTAGGCACAGGGGGAAGCAGACTTCCCGCTCTTCGTCGGTGTACGCCCAGGGCCCGCCCCCCCCTCTCCACAAGGACGCCGGCAGCCATTACACATGCGGTCTGGCTGGGGAAAGGCAGCAGGCTCTGGGAGACCCAGACTAGAGGGATTTCTGGCGTCCACACACCGCTCCTAAGCGGGCGGTAAGCAGCACAGTAGTGCTGGCCCCTCTAGTGCCTCAGTGTTATATTAGTGTACTTTTTTCTTGGTACCATATATATATATATATATATATATATATATATATATATATATATATATATATATATATATATATATATATATATATATATATATATATATATATATATATATATATATATATATATATATATATATATATATATATATATATATATATATATATTTATATAGTGCACTGTAAGGTCGCTTCTTGGCTGGACACCCTGTACTGCTCTGAGGAGGCAGCAACATGTCATCCGCAAAACGCAAGGGTGCCAAGGCACAGGCTGTGTACACTGTTTGTACTGCATGTGGGGCTAATCTACCAGCAGGCTCCAACGACTCTCATTGTGTGCAATGTTCAGTCCCAGTGGCACTTCGTCAGCCAGAGCCTATGGTGGTAGTGGCCCAGGCAGAGACGCCTGTGAACCCTGCCCCGGTGACGGGGACAGACTTTGCAGTTTTTGCTGATAAAATGTCTGTGACTATGACAAAAATCCTGGAGACCTTGCAGTCCAGGCCAGTTGCTCAGACCATGGACACTGCTGTGTCTATGCTCTCCGGTCCCCCTCAGTTGGAACTAATCCGTACTTCAGGGGGGTCTCAAGCATCACAGGCTGAAGTCTCTGACTCAGATGACAGTCCCAGGCAGCCTAAGCGAGCTCGCTGGGAAAGACCCTCCACGTCATCACACTGCTCAGGGTCTCAGCGACAAGAGTCTCTCTGTGATGAGACTGAGGACGGTGATCAGGATTCTAATCCTGAGGCCCCTCTCAATCTGGATGCCCCTGATGGTGACGCCATGGTTAATGACCTTATATCGGCAATTAATAGACTGTTGGATATTTCTCCCCCAGCCCCTTCTGCAGAGGAGGCAGCTGCACAGCAGGAGAAGTTCCATTTCCTATATCCCAAGCGTAAATTAAGTGCTTTTTTGGACCACTCTGACTTCAGAGAATCGATCCAGAAACACGACGCTCATCCAGACAAGCGTTTCTCTAAACGTTCTAAGGATACCCGTTATCCTTTTCCCTCTGAGGTGGCCAAACGCTGGATCCAGTGTCCAAAGGTGGATCCCCCAATTTCCAAGCTTGCGGCTAGATCCATAGTCGCAGTAGAGGATGGCGCTTCACTTAAAGATGCCAACGACAGACAGATGGACCTTTGGTTGAAATCTGTCTATGAAGCTATCGGCGCGTCGTTTGCTCCAGCATTCGCGGCCGTGTGGGCACTCCAAGCTATTTCAGCTGGTTTAGCACAGGTGGATGCTTTCATACATCCAGCAGTGCCGCAAGTGGCGTCCCTAACTTCGCAAATGTCTGCGTTTGCGACCTATGCGATCAATGCTGTCCTAGAATCTACGAGCCGTACCGCTATGGCGTCCGCCAATTCTGTGGTTTTGCGCAGAGCCTTGTGGTTAAAGGACTGGAAAGCAGATGCTGGTTCCAAAAAATGCTTAACCAGCTTGCCATTATCTAGAGACAGACTGTTTGGTGAGCCATTGGCTGAAATCATAAAACAGTCCAAGGGTAAGGACTCTTCCTTACCACAGCCCAGAGCAAGTAAACCTCAACAGAAAAAGTGGCAGTCGAGGTTTCGGTCCTTTCGAGGCTCGGGCAAGGCCCAATTCTCCTCGTCCAAAAGGACTCAGAAAGAACAAGGGAGCTCAGATTCCTGGCGGGCTCACTCACGCCCCAGGAAAGCAAATGGAGGAACCGCTTCCAAAGCGGCTACCTCATGACTTTCGGCCTCCTCCCTCCGCATCCTCAGTCGGTGGCAGGCTCTCCCGCTTTTGCGACATTTGGCTGTCACAGGTCAAAGACCGGTGGGTAACAGACATTTTGTCTCGCGGGTACAGAATCGAGTTCAGTTCTCGGCCTCCACTTCGGTTCTTCAGAACCTCCCCACACCCCAACCGAGCAGATGCCCTGCTGCAGGCGGTGGACTCTCTAAGAGCAGAAGGAGTCGTGATCCCTGTCCCCCCTCAGGAACGGGGGCGAGGATTTTACTCCAATCTCTTTATGGTTCCAAAAAAGGACGGCTCCTTCCGTCCTGTTCTGGACCTAAAACTGCTCAACAAGCATGTGAACGCCAGGCGGTTCCGGATGGAATCCCTCCGCTCAGTCATTGCCTCAATGTCTCAAGGAGATTTCCTAGCATCAATAGACATCAAAGATGCTTATCTCCACGTGCCGATTGCTACAGAGCACCAATGCTTTCTACGCTTCGTGATAGGAGACGACCATCTTCAGTTCGTAGCTCTGCCATTTGGTCTGGCGACAGCCCCTCGGGTGTTCACCAAGATCATGGCGGCAGTGGTAGCAGTCTTGCACTCTCACGGACACTCTGTGATCCCTTACTTGGACGATCTACTGGTCAAGGCACCCTCTCAAGAGGCATGCCAACTCAGCCTGAATGTTGCACTGGAGACTCTCCAGGCGTTCGGGTGGATCATCAACTTCCCAAAGTCAAATCTGTCACCGACCCAATCACTAACGTATCTTGGCATGGAGTTTCATACTCTCTCAGCGATAGTGAAGCTTCCGCTGGACAAGCTGCGGTCTCTACAGACTGGGGTGCAGGCTCTCCTTCAAAGTCAGTCGCACTCCTTAAGACGCCTCATGCACTTCCTCGGGAAGATGGTGGCGGCAATAGAGGCGGTTCCGTTTGCGCAGTTTCATCTGCGTCCACTTCAATGGGACATTCTCCGCCAATGGGACGGGAAGTCAACATCCCTGGACAGGAAAGTCTCCCTTTCCCAGACGGCCAAAGACTCTCTGCAGTGGTGGCTTCTTCCCACCTCATTATCACAAGGAAGATCCTTCCTACCACCGTCTTGGGCGGTGGTCACGACAGACGCGAGTCTGTCAGGGTGGGGAGCAGTCTTTCTCCACCACAGGGCTCAGGGTACGTGGTCTCAGCAGGAGTCCACCCTTCAGATCAATGTTCTGGAAATCAGAGCAGTGTATCTTGCCCTACTAGCCTTCCAGCAGTGGCTGGAAGGAAGGCAGATCCGAATTCAGTCGGACAACTCCACAGCGGTGGCATACATCAACCACCAAGGGGGGACACGCAGTCGGCAAGCCTTCCAGGAAGTCCGGCGGATTCTGATGTGGGTGGAAGCCACGGCCTCCACCATATCCGCGGTTCACATCCCCGGCGTAGAAAACTGGGAAGCAGACTTCCTCAGTCGCCAGGGCATGGACGCAGGGGAATGGTCCCTTCACCCAGACGTGTTTCAGGAAATCTGTCGCCGCTGGGGGGTGCCGGACGTCGACCTAATGGCGTCACGGCACAACAACAAGGTCCCAACCTTCATGGCACGGTCTCGCGATCAAAGAGCGCTGGCGGCAGACGCCCTAGTGCAAGATTGGTCGCAGTTCCGGCTCCCTTATGTGTTTCCACCTCTGGCACTCTTGCCCAGAGTGCTACGCAAGATCAGATCCGATTGCAGCCGCGTCATACTTGTCGCCCCAGACTGGCCGAGGAGGGCGTGGTATCCGGATCTGTGGCAGCTCACGGTCGGCCAACCGTGGGCACTCCCACACCGACCAGACTTACTGTCCCAAGGGCCGTTTTTCCATCGGAATTCTGCGGCCCTGAACCTGACTGTGTGGCCATTGAGTCCTGGATCCTAGCGTCTTCAGGATTATCCCAAGGGGTCGTTGCCACCATGAGACAGGCTAGGAAGCCCACGTCCGCTAAGATCTACCACAGAACGTGGAGGATATTTTTATCCTGGTGCTCTGCTCAGGGAGTGTCTCCCTGGCCATTTGCATTGCCTACCTTTCTTTCTTTCCTGCAATCTGGGTTAGAAAAAGGTTTGTCGCTCGGCTCCCTTAAAGGTCAGGTCTCGGCGCTATCCGTCTTTTTTCAGAGGCGTTTGGCACGCCTTCCTAAGGTGCGCACGGTCCTACAGGGGGTTTGCCATATCGTACCCCCGTACAAGCGGCCGTTAGATCCATGGGATCTGAACAGGGTACTAGTTGCCCTCCAGAAGCCGCCCTTCGAGCCTCTGAAGGAGGTTTCACTTTCTAGACTATCACAGAAAGTGGCTTTTCTGGTAGCGATCACATCTCTTCGGAGAGTGTCTGAGCTGGCAGCACTATCATCCAAGGCTCCCTTCCTGGTCTTCCACCAGGACAAGGTTGTGCTGCGTCCTATTCAGGAGTTTCTCCCGAAGGTGGTATCCTCTTTTCATCTTAATCAGGATATCTCTTTGCCTTCGTTTTGTCCTCATGCAGTTCATCGGTATGAGAAGGATTTACATTTGTTAGATCTGGTGAGAGCACTCAGAATCTACATTTCCCGCACGGCGCCCTTGCGCCGTTCGGATGCACTCTTTGTCCTTGTCGCTGGTAAGCGCAAAGGGTCGCAGGCTTCTAAAGCCACCCTGGCTCGATGGATCAAAGAACCAATTCTTGAAGCCTACCGTTCTGCTGGGCTTCCGGTTCCATCAGGGCTGAAGGCCCATTCTACCAGAGCCGTGGGTGCATCCTGGGCATTACGACACCAGGCTACGGCTCAACAGGTGTGCCAGGCAGCTACCTGGTCGAGTCTGCACACTTTCACCAAACATTATCAGGTGCATACCTATGCTTCGGCGGACGCCAGCCTAGGTAGAAGAGTCCTGCAGGCGGCAGTTGCCTCCCCGTAGGGGAGGGCTGTCTTGCAGCTCTAACATGAGGTATTTCTTTACCCACCCAGGGACAGCTTTTGGACGTCCCAATCGTCTGGGTCTCCCAATAGAGCGACGAAGAAGAAGGGAATTTTGTTACTTACCGTAAATTCCTTTTCTTCTAGCTCTTATTGGGAGACCCAGCACCCGCCCTGTTGTCCTTCGGGATTGTTGGTTTGTTTGCGGGTACACATGTTGTTCATGTTGAACGGTTTTCAGTTCTCCGATGTTACTCGGAGAGAATTTGTTTAAACCAGTTATTGGCTTTCCTCCTTCTTGCTTTTGCACTAAAACTGGTGAGCCAGTGATCCCACTGGGGGTGTATAGCCAGAAGGGGAGGGGCCTTACACTTTTTAGTGTAATTGCTTTGTGTGGCCTCCGGAGGCAGTGCTATACACCCAATCGTCTGGGTCTCCCAATAAGAGCTAGAAGAAAAGGAATTTACGGTAAGTAACAAAATTCCCTTCTTTGCAGTCAAATGGCACTCCTTCCCTTCCGAGCCCTGCCATGCGCCCAAACAGTTGATTTCCACCACATATAAGGTATCGCCAAACTCAGGAGAAATTGCACAATAAATGTTATGCTGAATTTTTTCCTTTTACTCTTGTAAAAAAAAAAGCTACCTGGTTGAAATAACAATTTTGTGGTAAAATTTTATTTTTTTTTTTTCATGGCTCAACGTTATAAAATTCTGTGAAGCACCTGGGGGTTCAGGGTACTCACCAAACATCTAGATAAATTCCTTGAGGGGCCTAGTTTCCAAAAAGGGGTCACTTGTGCGGGGTTTCTGCTGTTTAGGTACCTTAGGGGTCCTCCAAATGTGACATGGTGCCCGCAATCTTTTTCAGCCAAATTTCCTTTCCAAAATTCAAATTTCTTCGGCGCTCCATTGGGAGACCCAGACGATTGGTGTATAGCACTGCCTCCGGAGGCCACACAAAGCAATTACACTAAAAAGTGTAAGGCCCCTCCCCTTCTGGCTATACACCCCCAGTGGGATCACTGGCTCACCAGTTTTCTGCTTTGTGCGAAGGAGGTCAGACATCCACGCATAGCTCCACTGTTTAGTCAGCAGTAGCTGCTGACTATATCGGATGGAAGAAAAGAGGGCCCATACTAGGGCCCCCAGCATGCTCCCTTCTTACCCCACTTGTGGTTTGTAAGGTTGAGGTACCCATTGCGGGTACGGAGGCTGGAGCCCACATGCTGTTTTCCTTCCCCATCCCCCTGAGGGGCTCTGAGGAAGTGGGATCTTACCGGCCACCAAGCCCTGAGGCCGGGCTCCATCCACAGACCCATAGAACCTGCTGGATGTGGAGCGGGAGTGCCGTTCAGGGACAAGGCCCTGCAACTTTCAGGTACTCTGTGTCCCCGTATGGCAGGCCACGCACACCCCAGGCTTGCTGGGTGTGCTAGTGCGCCGGGGACTGTAGCGCTGTGCGCTGGGCTTATAGTCCCTGCAGATTACTGGGGGACTTTATGTGTGTGGATCGCCGCGCCGACCGCCCCTGGAGCGGCGGCGCAGCTGCGACTTGTAGTGCGCCGGGGACGCGCCGACCGCGCTTTTACGGCGGCGGCGCTTCTAACTTTAGTCCCCGGTTTACTGCGGCCTAGCTCCGCTTCGTTAACGCCCCCCACCCTGTCAATCAGGGTAGGGGAGAGACGTTGTTCAATCGGCAGCGCCGAGGGCTGGAGCACGATTTACATGCTCCAGCCCTCTCACTGAGCACAGTAGGACACAGGCTTCGCGCTTTTTCTCTGTGCACGCCCTAGGCCCGCCCCCAGGCTTGCAGCTCCCCAGGACGCCGGCAGCCATTATACACATGCAGTCTGGCTGGAGGACGGACGCAGGCTCTGAGGGACCCAGGCTAGGGGTTTCTGGCGACCACACACCCGCGCTAAGCGGGCGGTAAGCAGCACATACGTGCGGCCCCACTAGTGCCACAGTGTTATATTTGTGTACTGCACTGTAAGGTCGCTTCTTGGCTGTACACCCTATATTGCTTTGAGGAGACAACAGCATGTCATCCGCAAAACGCAAGGGTGCCAAGGCACGGGCTGTATACACTGCTTGTACAGCATGTGGGGCTAATCTACCAGCAGGCTCCAACGACTCTCATTGTGTGCAATGTTCAGTCCCAGTGGCACTTCGTCAGCCAGAGCCTATTGTGGTGGTAGCCCAGGCAGAGACGCCTGTGAACCCTACCCCGGTGACGGGGACAGAATTTGCAGTCTTTGCTGATAAAATGTCTGTGACTATGACAAAAATCCTGGAGACCTTGCAGTCCAGGCCAGTTGCTCAGACCATGGACACCGCTGTGTCTATGTTCCCCGGCCCCCCTCAGCTGGAATTAATCCGTAATTCAAGGGGGTCCCAGGCATCACAGGCTGAGGGCTCTGACTCCGATGACAGTCCCAGTCCGCCTAAGCGAGCTCGCTGGGAGAGACCCTCCACGTCATCACGCGGATCAGGGTCTCAGCGAGAAGGGTCTCTATATGATGGCTCAGAGGTGGGTGATCAGGAGTCTTGTCCTGACGCCGCACTCAATTTGGATACGCCAGATGGTGACGCCATGGTAAATGACCTTATAGCGGCCATCAATAGGCTGTTGGATATTTCTCCCCCAGCCCCTTCTGCAGAGGAGGCAGCTGCACAGCAGGAGAAATTCCATTTCCTGTATCCCAAGCGTAAATTGAGTACTTTTCTGGACCACTCTGACTTCAGAGAATCCATCCAGAAACACAATACTTATCCGGACAAGCGTTTTTCTAAACGCCTTAAGGATACACGTTATCCTTTTCCCCCTGACGTGGTCAAACGCTGGACCCAGTGTCCAAAAGTGGACCCTCCAATATCCAGACTTGCAGCTAGATCCATAGTTGCAGTGGAGGATGGGGCTTCACTTAAAGATGCCAATGACAGACAGATGGACCTTTGGTTGAAATCTGTCTATGAAGCTATTGGCGCGTCGTTTGCTCCAGCATTCGCGGCCGTGTGGGCGCTCCAAGCTATTTCAGCTGGTCTGGCACAGGTGGACTCTCTCATACGTCCAGCAGTGCCGCAAGTGGCGTCCCTAACTACGCAAATGTCTGCGTTTGCGACCTACGCTATCAATGCGGTACTGGACTCTACGAGCCGTACCTCAATGGCATCCGCCAACTCTGTAGTTTTGCGCAGAGCCTTGTGGTTAAAGGAATGGAAAGCAGATTCTGCTTCTAAAAAATGTTTAACCAGCTTGCCATTATCTGGAGACAGACTGTTTGGTGAGCAATTGGCGGAAATCATTAAACAGTCCAAAGGTAAGGACTCCTCCTTACCCCAGCCCAGATCAAGCAAACCTCCACAGAGGAAGTGGCAGTCAAAGTTTCGGTCCTTTCGAGGCTCGGGCAAGCCCCAATTCTCCTCGTCCAAAGGGACTCAGAAAGAGCAAAGGAGCTCTGATTCCTGGCGGGCTCACTCACGCCCCAAGAAAGCAACCGGAGGCTCCGCTTCCAAGGCGGCTGCCTCATGACTTTCGGCCGCCTCCCTCCGCATCCTCGGTCGGTGGCAGGCTCTCCCGCTTTTGCGACATTTGGCTGCCACAGGTCAAAGACCGGTGGGTAACAGACATTTTGTCTCACGGGTACAGGATAGAGTTCAGTTCTCGTCCTTCGCCTCGGTTCTTCAGAACTTCCCCACATCCCGACCGAGCAGATGCCCTTCTGCAGGCGGTGAATTCTTTAAGAGCAGAAGGAGTGGTGGTCCCTGTTCCTCTTCAGGAACGAGGTCAAGGTTTTTACTCCAATCTCTTTGTGGTGCCAAAAAAGGACGGCTCATTCCGTCCTGTTCTGGATCTAAAACTGCTCAACAAGCATGTGAACGCCAGGCGGTTCCGGGTGGAATCCCTCCGCTCAGTCATTGCCTCAATGTCTCAAGGAGATTTCCTAGCATCAATAGACATCAAGGATGCTTATCTCCACGTGCCGATTGCTACAGAGCACCAACGCTTTCTACGCTTCGTGATAGGAGACGACCATCTTCAGTTCGTAGCTCTGCCATTTGGTCTGGCGACAGCCCCACGGGTGTTCACCAAGATCATGGCGGCGGTGGTAGCAGTCTTGCACTCTCAGGGACACTCTGTGATCCCTTACTTGGACGATCTACTGGTCAAGGCACCCTCTCAAGAGGCATGCCAACTCAGCTTGACTGTTGCACTGGAGACTCTCCAGACGTTCGGGTGGATCATCAACTTCTCAAAGTCAAATCTGTCACCGACCCAATCACTAACGTATCTTGGCATGGAGTTTCATACTCTCTCAGAGATAGTGAAGCTTCCGCTGGACAAGCAGCGGTCTCTACAGACTGGGGTGCAGGCTCTCCTTCAAAGTCAGTCGCACTCCTTAAGACGCCTCATGCACTTCCTCGGGAAGATGGTGGCGGCAATGGAGGCGGTTCCGTTTGCGCAGTTTCATCTGCGCCCACTTCAATGGGACATTCTCCGCCAATGGGACGGGAAGTCAACATCCCTGGACAGGAAAGTCTCCCTTTCCCAGACGGCCAAGGACTCTCTGCAGTGGTGGCTTCTTCCCACCTCATTATCACAGGGAAGATCCTTCCTACCACCGTCTTGGGCGGTGGTCACGACAGACGCGAGTCTGTCAGGGTGGGGAGCAGTCTTTCTCCACCACAGGGCTCAGGGTACGTGGTCTCAGCAGGAGTCCACCCTTCAGATCAATGTTCTGGAAATCAGAGCAGTGTATCTTGCCCTACTAGCCTTCCAGCAGTGGCTGGAAGGAAGGCAGATCCGAATTCAGTCGGACAACTCCACAGCGGTGGCATACATCAACCACCAAGGGGGGACACGCAGTCGGCAAGCCTTCCAGGAAGTCCGGCGGATTCTGATGTGGGTGGAAGCCACGGCCTCCACCATATCCGCGGTTCACATCCCCGGCGTAGAAAACTGGGAAGCAGACTTCCTCAGTCTCCAGGGCATGGACGCAGGGGAATGGTCCCTTCACCCAGACGTGTTTCAGGAAATCTGTCGCCGATGGGGAAGGCCGGACGTCGACCTTATGGCGTCCCGGCACAACAACAAGGTCCCAACCTTCATGGCACGGTCTCGCGATCAAAGAGCGCTGGCGGCAGACGCCCTAGTGCAAGATTGGTCGCAGTTCCGGCTCCCTTATGTGTTTCCACCTCTGGCACTCTTACCCAGAGTGCTACGCAAGATCAGATCCGATTGCAGCCGCGTCATACTCGTCGCCCCAGACTGGCCGAGGAGGGCGTGGTATCCGGATCTGTGGCAGCTCACGGTCGGCCAACCGTGGGCACTACCAGACCGACCAGACTTACTGTCCCAAGGGCCGTTTTTCCATCGGAATTCTGCGGCCCTGAACCTGACTGTGTGGCCATTGAGTCCTGGATCCTAGCGTCTTCAGGATTATCCCAAGGGGTCGTTGCCACCATGAGACAGGCTAGGAAGCCCACGTCCGCTAAGATCTACCACAGAACGTGGAGGATATTCTTATCCTGGTGCTCTGCTCAGGGAGTGTCCCCCTGGCCATTTGCATTGCCTACCTTTCTTTCTTTCCTGCAATCTGGGTTAGAAAAAGGTTTGTCGCTCGGCTCCCTTAAAGGTCAGGTCTCGGCGCTATCCGTCTTTTTTCAGAGGCGTTTGGCACGCCTTCCTAAGGTGCGCACGTTCCTACAGGGGGTTTGCCATATCGTACCCCCGTACAAGCGGCCGTTAGATCCATGGGATCTGAACAGGGTACTAGTTGCCCTCCAGAAGCCGCCCTTCGAGCCTCTGAGGGAGGTTTCACTTTCTAGACTATCACAGAAAGTGGCTTTTCTAGTAGCGATCACATCTCTTCGGAGAGTGTCTGAGCTGGCAGCGCTATCATCCAAGGCTCCCTTCCTGGTCTTCTACCAGGACAAGGTAGTGCTGCACCCCGTTCAGGAGTTTCTCCCGAAGGTGGTATCCTCTTTTCATCTTAATCAGGATATCTCTTTGCCTTCGTTTTGTCCTCATGCAGTTCATCGGTATGAGAAGGATTTACATTTGTTGGATCTGGTGAGAGCACTCAGAATCTACATTTCCCGCACGGCGCCCTTGCGCCGTTCGGATGCACTCTTTGTCCTTGTCGCTGGTAAGCGCAAAGGGTCGCAGGCTTCTAAGGCCACCCTGGCTCGATGGATCAAAGAACCAATTCTTGAAGCCTACCGTTCTGCTGGGCTTCCGGTTCCATCAGGGCTGAAGGCCCATTCTACCAGAGCCGTGGGTGCGTCCTGGGCATTGCGACACCAGGCTACGGCTCAACAGGTGTGCCAGGCAGCTACCTGGTCGAGTCTGCACACTTTCACCAAACATTATCAGGTGCATACCTATGCTTCGGCGGACGCCAGCCTAGGTAGAAGAGTCCTGCAGGCGGCAGTTGCCTCCCTATAGGGGAGGGCTGTCTTGCAGCTCTAACATGAGGTATTCTTTACCCACCCAGGGACAGCTTTTGGACGTCCCAATCGTCTGGGTCTCCCAATGGAGCGCCGAAGAAGAAGGGAATTTTGTTACTTACCGTAAATTCCTTTTCTTCTAGCTCCTATTGGGAGACCCAGCACCCGCCCTGTTGTCCTTCGGGATTTTTGGTTGTTTTTCGGGTACACATGTTGTTCATGTTGAACGGTTTTCAGTTCTCCGACGTTACTTCGGAGTGAATTTGTTTAAACCAGTTATTGGCTTTCCTCCTTCTTGCTTTTGCACTAAAACTGGTGAGCCAGTGATCCCACTGGGGGTGTATAGCCAGAAGGGGAGGGGCCTTACACTTTTTAGTGTAATTGCTTTGTGTGGCCTCCGGAGGCAGTGCTATACACCAATCGTCTGGGTCTCCCAATAGGAGCTAGAAGAAAAGGAATTTACGGTAAGTAACAAAATTCCCTTCATTGCTCCTTTCGTTCCAAGCCCTCCCATTTGTCCAAACAAAGGTTTCAGACCACATGTGAGGTATCACCGCGCTCATAAAAAAGTGGTTAACAAACCTCGAGGTCAAATTTTTGGAATTACCTCTTGAAAAAGTGAGAAAATTGATGCTAAAGCAACAGTTTTGAGAAAATTATTAAAATTTTCAATATGACAACGTAACGTTAACAAAATCTGTGAAGTACCTGTGGATCTAAAATGCTCACTATACCCCTAGATAGAAGCCTTGAGGGGTCTAGTTTCCAAAATGGTGTCACTTGTGAGGGATTTCTTCTGTTTAGGTACCTTTAGCGGACATGTAAATGCAACATGGTGCCCGCAATCTATTTCAGCCAAATTTGCTTTCCAAAATTCAAATATTGCTCCTTCTGTTCCGAGCCCTCCCATTTGTCCAAACAGAGGTTTCTGACCACATGTGGGGTATCGGCGCGCTCATAAGAAAGTGGGGAACAAGTTTTGGGGTCCATTTTGTTGTGTTATTTCTTCTAAAAGTGAATAAATTTGGGTTAGAGCAACATTTTTAGGTAAAATTTAATTTTTGCTTTTTTTCATTCCACATTGCTTTTGTTCATGTGAAGCACCTGAAGGGTTAATAAACTTCTTGAATGTGGTTTTGAGTACTTTGGGGGGTGCAGTTTTTATAATGGTGTCACTTTTGGGTATTTTCTGTCATCTAGGCCTCTCAAAGTCACTTCAAATGTGATGTGGTCCCTAAAAAAATGGTTTTGTAAATTTTGATGTAAAAAGGAGAAATCGCTGATAAACTTTGAACCCCTCTAACTTCCTAACGAAAAAAAAATTTGTTTCCAAAATTGTGCTGATGTAAAGTAGACATGTGGGAAATGTTATTTATTAATTATTTTGTGTCACAGAAATCTCTGGTTTAACGGTATAAAAATTCAAAAGTTGAAAATTGCAAAATTTTCAAAATTTTTGCCAATATTCAATTTTTTTCATAAATAAACGCAAAAAATATTGTCCTAAATTTGGTACTAACATGAAGTCCAATATGTGACGAAAAAACAATCTCAGAATCACCGGGATCCGTTGAAGCGTTCCAGAGTTATAACCTCATGAAGTGACACTGGTCAGAATTGCAAAATTTGGTCTGGTCATTAAGGTGAAAATTAGCTCCGTCACTAAAGGGTTAATCTGGGACCCAGCTAACCACTTTACCATCCATATTGAAGTTTTGACATGACACTAGTCAGGTACAGAATATGTTTTTAACTTTAGTAGGTTAGGGACTGTCTCTGATGGGTACACCGTGACGAGGTGAGACAGCTTCTTACCTTTTTACAAAAATGTATATACTAAGTACCCTGTTTATTAAGCACTTGCAATTTATTTATTTATAGTCAGGGTATTTTTTCTACAATTTTCTCCTTGTTTTTTTTTCTAGTCTTGAGGCTGCAATTCACATGCTTGTGATGTTGCATGTTTATTGAACATTTGTCACAGCTCTTTTTTTTTTTTTTTTTTTATCTCTGCAACCTGTCTGGGGGTCCGAGCTGTGGGATCCGGAGGGCACACAAAACGGTCTGGTAAGCCACAACCTCTGGTTGTGGACTTTATTATACACTCTCTGGGGGTCATTCTGAAGGAGTGTGTTCTTTACTGCAGAGCCTCCACCTCAGCAGCATGTCTCACATTAGGAGCAAGGCTCCAAGGCTGTACTCAATATGCACTGCATGTAAGCTCGTACTGCCTGAACCGAGCACATATCCACATTGTGATGCCTGCTCTAACATGGTGGTGCCTCAGCCTGGAGTCTCCCCAGTGGTCCCTCCGGCTGCTCCGGCCCCGGTGGCTGAATCCCCGGCTTGGGTAGAATCGTTTTCTAAGGCTATCTCCCAGTCCTTTGCCGACTCCATGGGACAGCTGTCCCGGACTCTGCTGAGCATGCATCAGCCCCCTTCTCAGGGCGCCTCTGCTGCTTCGGCTCGCTCTGCAGAGCTCACAGAGGATTCTTCATCTGCTCCCAGACCCCGTCCTCCTAAAAGGAGACGCAGGGTCCCCTCTCCTTCCTCGTCCCGCGGCTCCGATTCACGAGCCAACTCTCAGGACGAGGAGGATGTCTTTACTGGGGGCTCGGACGCTACCTCCATGTGCCCCATTGATCTGACCGAGGGTGATGCGGATGTTAGTGATTTGATTGCGTCCATGAATTCTGTACTGGACCTCAATCCGCCAGTATCAGAGGAGCAACCTTCTCTGGCAGAAAAGCACCAGTTTACCTTGCCTAAGAGAACAAGGAGTGTGTTCTTTAACCACTCCAGTTTTCAAGCCACTGTGTCCAAGCCTGTCCTGACAAACGCTTCCCAAAGCATGGTTCTGATGACCGTTTTTCTTTTCCACCAGAGGTGGTCAAGGAGTGGGCTCACTCACCAAGGGTAGACCCTCCAGTGTCTAGACTCTCAGCCCGGACAGTTGTATCTGTGGCTGATGGCACCTCACTTAAGGATCCCACTGACCGCCAGGTTGACCTCCTGGCCAAGTCTGTCTATGAGGCGGCAGGGGCCTCGTTCTCCCCATCCTTTGCAGCAGTGTGGGCTCTCAAAGCCATCTCTGCTTCCCTAGAGGAGATGCATTCCCTCACTAGGGACTCTATGCCCAAATTGGTTGCCTTAACTTCCCAGGGTTCAGCCTTTTCAGCCTACGCCATGTCTGCCATGCTGGAGGCTTCTCACCGCACTGCGGTGGCCTCCGCTAATTCCCTCGCTATCCGCAGGATCTTGTGGCTTCGAGAGTGGAAGGCAGATGCTTCTTCAAAGAAGTACCTTGCTGGGCTCCCATTTGCTGGGTCCAGGCTGTTCGGTGAACAACTGGATGAAATTATTAAGGAGGCTACTGGCGGGAAGAATACTTCCTTGCCACAGACTAAACCCAGGAAACCTGTCCAGGGCAGGAACCAGTCGAGGTTTCGTTCCTCTAACTGGGCGGCCTCTAAGCCCTCGGCCTCGTCCACTAACTCAGCCAAGGACCAGAAGCCCACCTGGCGCAAGAAGCCGCGTCCACAAAGGTCCGCAGGAGCTGCTGCCACCAAGGCAGCCTCCTCTTGACTATCTGGCTGAGCCAGCAACGTCCTTGGTCGGTGGCAGGCTCTCCCACTTTGGCGACGTGTGGTTTCAACACGTCTCCGATCAGTGGGTGCGGGATATCATCTCCCACGGCTACAGGATAGAATTCTCTTCCAGCCCGCCAAACAGATTTTTTCTGTCAACTCCCCCCTGCTCCAAGGCCGCCGCCTTCTCTCAGGCCGTGGCATTCTTACAGGCCAACGGAGTAATTGTACCGGTTCCCGCCAGGGAACGGTTCAGAGGTTTTTACTCAAATTTCTTCCTAGTCCCCAAAAAGGACGGTTCCTTCCGGCCCATCCTGGATCTCAAGCTTCTCAACAAGCATGTTCAGGTGCGGCATTTTCGCATGGAGTCTCTGCGATCAGTCATTGCCTCAATGACCCAAGGAGATTTCCTGGCATCCATCGACATCAGAGATGCCTATCTGCATGTGCCAATTGCAGTTTCACACCAGCGTTGGCTACGTTTTGCAATCGGAGAGGAACATTTACAATTCGTGGCTCTCCCCTTCGGGTTAGCCACGGCCCCTCGAGTATTTACCAAGGTCATGGCAGCAGTGGTTGCGGTTCTGCACCTCCAGAGGTTTTCAGTGATTCCTTACCTGGACGACCTTCTTGTCAAGGCTTTATCCAGTGCAGACTGTCAGCGGAGTGTCTCGCTCACTCTCGCCACTCTTGTTCAATTCGGGTGGCTTGTCAATCTGCCCAAGTCCACTCTGACCCCGACCCAAAAACGTACGTACCTAGGGATGCAATTCGAGACTCTGCCGGCACTTGTGAAGCTGCCCTTTGTCAAACAGCAGTCCCTCCATCTGGCGGAGCGCTCTCTGTTGAGGCCCCGCCGTCATTCCATCAGGCACCTCATGCAGGTGCTGGGTCAGATGGTGGCGTCAATGGAAGCGGTTCCCTTTGCCCAGTTCCATCTGCGTCCTCTGCAGCTGGACATTCTCCACTGTTGGGACAAGCGGACTTCTTCCTTGCACAGGTTGGTGGCTCTGTCGCCACAGACCAGGAGCTCTCTTCAGTGGTGGCTTCGGCCCCTCTCTCTGTCTCAGGGACGCTCCTTCCTGATCCCGTCCTGGGTGATTCTCACCACGGATGCCAGTTTATCCGGCTGGGGAGCAGTATTTCTCCACCACCGAGCACAGGGCACTCTCGATCAATGTGCTGGAAATCAGAGCTGTGCTCCTAGCTCTCGTAGCCTTTCACCACCTGTTGGCGGGCAAGCACATTCGAGTCCAGTCAGACAATGCGACAGCAGTTGCCTACATCAATCACCAGGGCGGGACTCGCAGCCGCCTGGCAATGTTGGAGGTTCAACGCATCCTTCAGTGGACGGAGGACTCCAAGTCCACCATATCCGCAGTCCACATCCCAGGCGTAGAAAACTGGGAGGCAGATTATCTCAGCCGTCAAACCGTGGACAGCGGCGAGTGGGCTCTGCATCCGGCAGTGTTCCGGTCGATCTGCCGCAAGTGGGGCACTCCGGAAGTGGATCTAATGGCATCCCGGCACAACAACAAGGTCCCGGTTTACGTGGCTCGCTCCCACGATCCTCAGGCCTTTGCAGCGGACGCGCTGGTTCAGGATTGGTCCCAGTTCCGTCTGTCTTACGTGTTTCCCCCTCTAGCTCTCTTGCCCAGAGTCCTGCGCAAGATCAGAATGGAGGGCCGTCGGGTCATACTCATTGCTCCAGACTGGCCCAGGCGAGCTTGGTACCCAGACCTGCTCCGTTTGTCCGTAGAGGTGCCGTGGCATCTTCCGGACCGCCCAGACCTTCTCTCACAAGGTCCGTTTTTCCGCCAGAATTCTGCAGCTCTCAGATTGACGGCGTGGCTCTTGAGTCCTGGATCCTGACAGCTTCCGGCATTCCTCCCGAAGTCATCTCCACTATGACTCAGGCTCGGAAGTCTTCCTCGGCCAAGATTTACCACAGGACTTGGAGAATTTTCCTGTCCTGGTGTCGTTCTTCCGGGCATGCCCCTTGGCCTTTTTCCTTGCCGACCATCCTGTCCTTTCTACAGTCCGGTCTGCAGCTAGGACTATCCCTCAATTCCCTTAAGGGACAGGTCTCGGCTCTGTCAGTGTTGTTCCAGCGGCGTATCGCCCGACTGGCCCAGGTGCGCACATTCATGCAGGGCGCATCTCGCATCATTCCACCTTACCGGCGGCCTTTGGATCCCTGGGACCTTAATCTGGTCCTCACGGCCTTACAGAAACCCCCCTTTGAGCCTCTTAGGGAGGTTTCTTTGTTTCGACTTTCACAGAAAGTCGTCTTTCTGGTGGCCATAACTTCTCTCAGGAGAGTCTCTGATTTGGCTGCGCTCTCTTCGGAGTCACCTTTTTTGGTTTTTCATCAAGACAAGGTGGTTCTCCATCCGACTCCGGACTTTCTCCCTAAGGTGGTGTCTCCTTTCCACCTTAACCAGGACATTTCATTGCCTTCCTTTTGTCCGGCTCCTGTGCATTGCTTTGAGAAAGCGTTGCATACTCTGGATCTGGTGCGGGCGCTCCGGATCTATGTGTCACGCACCGCTGTTCTTAGGCGGTGCACCTCTCTTTTTGTGCTGACCACAGGTCAGCGCAAGGGTCTCTCGGCTTCTAAACCGACCCTAGCTCGTTGGATTAGGTCGGCCATATCCGATGCCTACCAGTGTACTCAGGTGCCTCCCCCGCCGGGGATCAAGGCGCACTCGACCAGAGCTGTCGGTGCCTCTTGGGCTTTCAGGCACCAGGCTACGGCTCAGCAGGTCTGTCAGGCTGCCACTTGGTCTAGTCTGCACACCTTTTCGAAGCACTACCAAGTGCATGCTCATGCTTCAGCAGATGCGAGCTTGGGCAGACGCATCCTTCAGGCGGCTGTCGCCCATTTGTGAAGTTAGGTTTTGCCTACTTCTCAGTTTTCTGTTTATTTCCCACCCATGGACTGCTTTGAGACGTCCCATGGTCTGGGTCTCCCATAAGGAACGATGAAGAAAAAGAGAATTTTGTTTACTTACCGTAAATTCTTTTTCTTATAGTTCCGACATGGGAGACCCAGCACCCTCCCTGTTGCCTGTTGGCAGTTTTCTTGTTCCGTGTGTTTTTACCGGCTGTTCTTGTAGACAGAGGTTCCGGTTGTTCCGGGTTTTGCTCTATCTCTACTTGTGGGTGGATGTCCTCCTTCAGCTTTTGCACTAAACTGGCTAGATTTGGTTATCCAGGGGGTGTATATGCTCGGAGGGAGGAGCTACACTTTTTAGTGTAGTACTTTGTTTGTCCTCCGGAGGCAGAAGCTATACACCCATGGTCTGGGTCTCCCATGTCGGAACTAGAAAAAGAATTTACGGTAAGTAAACAAAATTCTTTTTTAGTTTTCCGATGCCGCACTTGATTTTTTTTTTTAGTTTTTAGCAAATTAAAGTTTTATTGGGAGATCGAGGGGTATTTCAGGACTATAAAATGCTCCGGGGTTCTCCATCAGGACCGGAAGTGCCGGTTTTCGGTCCTCTCACCCGCATGGTCCCTCATGGACGGGACTTTGTCACTACCAATTTTGGTATAAGGAACGCTTATGTCTTTTTGTTTTAGAACTGTCTCTTAATTTTGGCAACTTTTCAAAAGTTCTGTAAAAGTTCTAAAACTTTTTGATATGTCTTGGCGCTAAGACTCCCACCAACTGCTAAAGGGAGGGAGCAGAAGAGCTCAGCGGCCGGGTGATGGCCTACTAAAAATGGACACTCTTAGTGAGTTCAAAGGATATTTCAGGACTATAAAATGCTCGATTGTGACCGGAACTGCCGGTGTACCCTCAACTGTATGGTCCCTGATGGACCGGACATCGTTGCTACCAGTCCTGGTCAAAAGCAGTGGGATTAGAAACTCTTAAGTCCTTTTGTTTTAGAATTGTCTTTTATTTTGAAATTTTTTTTTAAAAGTTCTCCCAAAAACGTCTTGACACTTGGGGTAAACCTTTTTATTATTATTTATTATTATAGCGCCATCAATTCCATGGCGCTTTACATGTGAAAGGGGTGTACATAATAGGGACAAGTACAATAATCATAAACAATACAAGACCCAGACAGGTACAGGAGGATAGAGGTCCCTGCCCGCGAGGGCTCAGTCTACAAGGGATAGGTGAGGATACAGTAGGTTAGAGTAGAGTTGATTGTGCGGCGCTGTATCAGACTGAGGGTTACGGCAGGTTGTCGGCTTGTCAGAAGAGGTGGGTCTTCAGGTTCCTTTTGAAGCTTGGCAAGGTAGGCGAGAGTCTGTTGTGTTGAGGCAGAGCATTCCAGAGTATGGGGGAGGCACGGGAGAAATCTTGGATGCGATTGTGGGAAGAGGAGATGAAAGGGGAGTAGAGAAGGAGATCTTGTGAGGATCGAAGGTTACGTGCAGGTAAGTACCGGGAGACTAGGTCACAGATGTAGGGAGGAGACAGGTTGTGGATGGCTTTGTATGTCATGGTTAGTGTTTTAAGCTGGAGTCATTGGGCAATGGGAAGCCAGTGAAGGGATTGGCAGAGAAGAGAGGTCGGGGAGTAGCGGGGGGACAGGTGGATTAGCCGGGCAGCATAGTTTAGAATAGATTGTAGGGGTGTGAGGCTGTTAGAAGGGAGGCCAGAGAGCAAAAGGTTGCAATAATCCAGGCGGGAGATAATAAGTGCATATACTAGGGTTTTTGCAGCTTCTAGGGAAAGGAATGTACGGATCCGGGAAATATTTTTGAGTTGGAGGCAGCAGGAGGTGAAGGGGGCTTGGATGTGTGGCTTGAAACCTTAGCGTTAAGACCCCCACCAACTGCTAAGGAAGGGAGCAGAAGAGCTCAGTGGCTGGGTGACGCCCTCCTGAAGAATGGGCGCTCTTGGTCAAGGGAGGAAATGTCAATTGGATATTTTTGGAAATGATGGTTACACTTTAGCAATTCTTTAACCATTTCATTGAAAGTTCAGCTCATTCGTTGGTGACATCAGCGGCACCCATGAAACCTAATAACATACAATTGGGTTCACATGGAAATCGAACACGTGACCAGTTTGTACTATGATGGACAATGTCCGTGTAGGTGGGTGACCCGCGCCGGGTTCGGGCCTCTGCAGGGTAAATGCATTTTGTGGCTAATTTTTTAATTCTTTTGGTAAGATCCTCCACAATATAAACTCTGCTCGTAAACTTCCCGGGCAGCGAGGGCCGTTGTGTGAAGGTCCTTTTTCCTGGCCCTAATTGGCGGGGCCGCGTTGGGCTCATTAGCGTGCTTCATTGCTCCGGCTCTCGTAGATAAATTATTTTTAAGTTTCATTTCCGCTCCGTATCATCCACCAGCCTTTAAATAACCCATTCTGCGGCGCGGCACACAGGTGGCTGCTCTAGAATGACATTGCTAGGACAGCTCCAATTTGTGAAATCTGTGAAATCTGCTCGGCTAATTGATATGTGAACTAATTAAATTATGTCTTTTATTGCTCGGCCACCTGATCCCACAAAAGTGCGTTCACACCAGATTTATCACGTCTATCCCCCAGTGTCTTCCTAACCGGCCGCTAATCATTCTTCTTTCAGCTATTTGTCCAGTCCAATCAGGGTGACGAGGAGGCGACAAGAATCACATACTTCACTTTCATCGGGACCCCCGTACAGGCAACAAACATGAACGACTTCAAGAGGGTGAGTGAGGGGTCGTGTGTAGGAAACCTAGATCATATTTTGGAAATATCTCTCTTGGTGGGATTTGTGCATAATGGTGGAAAATGCAAAATCTTAAGACGGACAAAATGATGCTTCGGACTCTAATACTAATGTCTGACTCTACTATAATTCTTTTAAGGATTTTTTTTTTTTTGGGGAGGGGTGGGGGGGTTTACAGGAATGGAAAAAGTAGAAGATAAAACAAACACGAAAGCAAAACAAACACACTAATAATAAATAATGGAGGGAGGAGTAGAAAGGAATGGGGGAACAAATGAGGGAGGGAGGAATAGAAAGGAATGGGGGCACAAATAATGGAGGGAGGAGTAGAAAGGAATGGGGGAACAAATAATGGAGGGAGGAGTAGAAAGGAATGGGGGAACAAATAATGGAGGGAGGAATAGAAAGGAATGGGGGAACAAATAATGGAGGGAGGAATAGAAAGGAATGGGGGAACAAATAATGGAGGGAGGAATAGAAAGGAATGGGGGGCACAAATAATGGAGGGAGGAATAGAAAGGAATGGGGGCACAAATAATGGAGGGAGGAGTAGAAAGGAATGGGGGAACAAATAATGGAGGGAGGAATAGAAAGGAATGGGGGCACAAATAATGGAGGGAGGAATAGAAAGGAATGGGGGAACAAATAATGGAGGGAGGAATAGAAAGGAATGGGGGGCACAAATAATGGAGGGAGGAATAGAAAGGAATGGGGGAACAAATAATGGAGGGAGGAATAGAAAGGAATGGGGGAACAAATAATGGAGGGAGGAATAGAAAGGAATGGGGGAACAAATAATGGAGGGAGGAATAGAAAGGAATGGGGGAACAAATAATGGAGGGAGGAGTAGAAAGGAATGGGGGAACAAATAATGGAGGGAGGAATAGAAAGGAATGTGGGAACAAATAATGGAGGGAGGAATAGAAAGGAATGAGGGAACAAATAATGGAGGGAGGAATAGAAAGGAATGAGGGAACAAATAATGGAGGGAGGAATAGAAAGGAATGGGGGAACAAATAATGGAGGGAGGAATAGAAAGGAATGGGGGGAACAGGAAAGGTATTAAAATGCTTTATATCCTCTATAGAGCTACAATTAAAGGTAACCGGTCACTAGATTTGGCGACTATAAGCTGCTGCCACCACCACTAGTGGGCTCTTATATACAGCATCATAGCATGCTGTATATAGGAGCCCAGGACGCTGTGTACAACATAAAAATAACTTTTATAATAGTCACCTGAGGGCGGTGCGGTGCAGACTGGTTGGATGGGTGTCTCCGTTCTCCGGTACCGGCGCCTCCTCTTTCGACCATCTTTGTTCTCCTTCTTCTGAAACCTGGGTGCATGACGCGTCCTACGTCATCCACACTAGCCGGCATTGAGGTCCCTATAATACTCTGATCTGCCTTGCTCAGGATCTCGATGCCAGCGAGATTTTGCCCGGCTACGTGGGTGACTCCACTGGCACTTCTGGTCATGCGCAGTAGACCTCTCTGAAGCTGGGACACGTACACCCGGCTTCATAATGCGCATGACCGGAAATGCTGGGACTTCTGATCCATGCGCACTGAGCTTAAACCTGGCATCTGAAGCGATTACAATGGACACAGGTATGCGTGTCACTGCCGATGATAATGGGCATTGAATAGCATGGTAGCATGCCACTGTGTATGTGCTAACATGCGAAGAGGACGGACTAGTCGGGGGAACTAACACCCTTGGGACTAGTCCCTGCGCTCATTAGCATATCATAAAGGATCTTTAGAAATACTTTTTCTGATGATCTCTTTATCTATCCTACTGGATACAGGGATGGTTAGGCAGGGATTAGCAACATGCACCCAGAACTGCTCGTGGTTCTCACTGCATATTGCACCTGACAGGTTCCCTTTACTATCCTGTTGATCTCAGGCAATTTGGTGTAGCAGAGGGGCGGGGCTTAACATGTTTAATGTAGTTGGGGGGGAGGCTCCTGCTGCAGCCCGTTGTCTCACAGCAAGATACAGGACCGTGAAGAGGACGAGGCAGAGTGGGAAACCAAAAATGAAAAATGTATAAGATAAAATTGGATCAACAGAATAGAGAGAGCAAAGGGAAACTGTCAGCATGTGAAAGAAGCTGTGTAGGTGTCTGTGTCCTAATAATAATCATGGTATCCATATATCCCCCCCCAACCCCCCCCCCCCCCCGTATTCAATGTACTTGTCATGAGAAATCTAGAGAAGAATCCACATGTGTTTTGGGGCCTGTACATGCACCTGGGTTGTTTTTGACACTACACTCCCCCTTTGCACCTACAGCCTGATTTCCATATAACTTTAAGGCTGGATTTCTCATGACTGGCACATTGTAAGGGAGAGGATATGGATATATATATATTTTTATATTATATGTCATTTTCCAGTTTTTTTTACATACTCATAATATATATATATATATATATATATATATATATATATATACAATGAATGTATGTAAAAAAATTTATATATTTTTATACATTCATATAAATATATTTATATATAATATACTTATATTATGAAAGTATGTAAAAAAACTGAAAGATAGAGATATATATATATATATATATATATATATATATATATATATATATCATTTTTTTTTTTTTATTACATACTTTCTATTGTTCCTATTCTTTTAAATATTTTAACCATATCCCCTTTTTTTCCAGGTTGTAGGCAAGAAAGGCGAGAGCCACTGAGCAGACATCGGGGGAAAGTTACTGTTACACATTTTGGGTCGTAACCACCAGAGCATTTTCCGAAAAAGTTTAATGTCCCATTCAAAACATAAAAACATAATTCTCAATAAACCCATTATTTTATTTTATTTTTTTTTTTGCTTTTTGTTTAAGTTTGATAACTGTGATTTTATTGGAATCTGCTTCCGCCCATTTGTAAATAAATAGGACTTACTTTTGCCAAATCACTTTTGTGTCTCAGGAATTTAATGAGCGTCTTGTTAAATTCTGTCCGGAACCAATAGGAAAACAAATAAGTCTCTGGCTTCCGTTCTTGTTTTTGGGTTTCACAATTGACAATAACAGCTGAACGGAGGGGTGCGACCCCCGGTACCCCACCTGATCCGCTCTTGCCGGGTGTCCCCGCTCCCCACTGATCAAATATTGATCCTGCATTTCTCAATTGTAACACCTGAAAACATTAGCAAAATTAGACAAACTTTTTTGTTTTGTTTTTTTATACCTTTTTAGAGTTTGTGTCTTTTTCCTGTAGCACTGGCTGATGAGCAATGTCACTGCTGTTGAGCTCCGTGCCCAGAGGTTTTCAAAGCCGGTCCACTAAAAAAAAATAAGAAAACCTTTTGGAAAATCCTATTCATTTAATTGCTGGACTGTGTTCACACAACCTCACTGTTACTCAGGGCTCCAGGATAATTTGCTGCCCAAAATTCTATTTAGAATGTCAGTAAAGCTGGGTTATAACTCCCATTAGGCTTTTAATGGCCGCTACGATGCAGACAATTCTCACTATACAAGGATTTCTATGTGATTAAAATTGACTGCAAACTCTGATCTGAAAAGTGCAGGGTGTGTGGCGGGCGGGCGTGCCTGGGTCGGCCGGGTGTGTGGCGGGCGGGCGTGCCTGGGTCGGCCGGGTGTGTGGCGGGCGGGCGTGCCTGGGTCGGCCGGGTGTGTGGCGGGCGGGCGTGCCTGGGTCGGCCGGGTGTGTGGCGGGCGGGCGTGCCTGGGTCGGCCGGGTGTGTGGCGGGCGGGCGTGCCTGGGTCGGCCGGGTGTGTGGCGGGCGGGCCTGGGCCGGCTGGGTGTGTGGCGGGCGGGCGTGCCTCGGCCGGCCGGGTGTGTGGCGGGCGGGCGTGCCTGGGCCGGCCGGGTGTGTGGCGGGCGGGCGGGCGTGCCTGGGCCGGGCAGTGCTGGGAGGCGCAGACTTTTAAGAGACGCTGAGGGCAAATGCATCACTGTGGAGGGCTGGGAGAAATATACATCACTAGGGCACTGACATCACTGGTGGTATATACATAGCTAGGGGGCACACACCTTGCTTGAAATATATACGAAGCTGGGGGTCACTGAGAGCCCCGGGGAGGGAGGGAGGAGGCTGGGGGGTCACAGAGCCCCGGGGAGGGAGGGAGGAGGCTGGGGGGGGTCACTGAGAGCCCTGGGACAGCCGTTCTTGGGCCTCAGACAAACCTGGGGGATGGGGAGCGCAGCATGCCTCGCATCTACCCCACCCACAAAGTACGTCCTCACACTGGCACTGGCATGTGTAGGGATGTAATCCTTCGGTGCCGGAGTCACAGAATAACTGTGTGGGGTTTAAAAGGCTGGTAGCCAGCAAGACACAGTTGCCAACCAAGCACTGCGGTCCCTGGGAATCTGCAATGTCTAGGTGCATATTCACGTTGTGACCATTAAAGGGAATCGGTCAGCGGATTTTTGACACCCAATCTGAGAGCAGCATCACGTAGGGGCAGAGATCCCGATTCCAGCGATGTGTCACTGACTGGGCTGCTTAGTGTCGTTTTGCTTAATCAGTAGTGATTATCATTACAGGACTACTTGGCGTGCTGCAGGTAGTCCATCATATTCATGAGCTCTGTATAACTGCTAGATCTGCAGCAGAGAAAACATTCATTTTATCAAAATGACAGCAAATAGCTCAGAAAGTGACACATTGCTGGAATCGGGGTTTCTACATTATGCTACGGGAGGAAAATGAGGGGTGTGTCTTATAATCCGAATGCACCCTACCGCGAGGTGCTGGAGAGGGGTCGCAGAAGGCAGGCACTGTGCTAGGGCGCTGGGAGGCAGGAGAATCCTGAAAATGTTGGTGGTGCGAGCTTCAAATAATGGTGCCCGAAGGCGGTGTGTGCGCAGATGGAGCTTTCGGCTCAGGATCTCATCTGCGCACGCGCGTTTCCGGCCCATTGATCTCCCGCCAGCAGACTTAAGGAAAATGGCGCCTGCAGGTGACGTGTTGGCACAATGACAAGCCAAGATCTCATCTGCACACGTGCCGACTCTGGGCGCCATTCCTATGACTCCCTCACCGCTGATAGTTTCTGGAAGTTGCCCACCTCCCATCATCTGGGACACCCGCTTGCTCCACCTCCTGCACAATCAATCTGCTCCGCCCCTGCTTCCTGTGACCCTGCTCCACTGCCATCCCCCCTGGTAAGAGACCACTGGACTGTAAGACAGACCCCTTTTCTTCGGCGCTCCATTGGGAGACCCAGACGATTGGGTGTATAGCTACTGCCTCCGGAGGCCACACAAAGTATTACACTAAAAAGTGTAAGGCCCCTCCCCTTCTGCATATACACCCCCCGTGGGATCACGGGCTCCTCAGTTTTATGCTTTGTGCGAAGGAGGTCAGACATCCACGCATAGCTCCACTGTTTAGTCAGCAGCAGCTGCTGACTATGTCGGATGGAAGAAAAGAGGGCCCATACTAGGGCCCCCAGCATGCTCCCTTCTCACCCCACTTTTGTCGGCGGTGTTTGTTAAGGTTGAGGTACCCATTGCGGGTACGGAGGCTGGAGCCCACATGCTGTTTTCCTTCCCCATCCCCCTGAGGGCTCTGGGTGAAGTGGGATCTTACCGGCCTCCAGGCTCTGAGGCCGGGCTCCATTCACAGACCCGGAGATCCTGCTGGAATGGAGCTGAGTATCGTCAGGGACAAGGCCCTGCAACGTTAAGGTACTCTGTGTCCCCGTACAGACCACGCACACACACACCAGCATGCTGGGTGTGTTAGTGCGCCGGGGACAACAGCGCTGCGCGCTGGGGCTATACTCACTGCAGCTTAGCTGAGTGAGTTAATGTGTGGGAAACTGCCGCGCCGGCCGCTGCTAGAAGCTGCGGCGCGGATGAGACTTGTGGTGCGCCGGGGACTTCCGCGCTGACCGTGCTTTTACAACGGCAGCGCTTATAAATCGAGTCCCCGGCTTTTGCGGCCTAGTTTCGTTTCCTTCCCGCCCCCGGGCCTGCCAGTCAGGGAAGGGGCGGGACGCTGTACAATGGTCAGCACCGAGGGCTGGAGTCTTATTTACATACTCCAGCCCCCTCACTGGGCACAGTGGGACGCCAGTTTCCCGCTCTTTGTCTGGGGCACGCCCACGGCCCGCCCCTCTTCACAGGACGCCGGCAGCCATTCCTGCATGCAGTCTAAGCTGGAGAACGGACACAGGCTCTGGGAGACCCGGTCAAGGGATTCTGGCGACCACACACCCGCTTAAGCGGGCGGTAAGCAGCACCTTGGTGCTGACCCCACGAGTGCCACAGTGTTTTGTCTACTTTATGCTTGTACCTATATTTGCACTGTACGGTCGCTTCTTGGCTATATACCCCTGGATTGCTCTGAGGAGACAACAGCATGTCGTCCGCAGAAAAGCAAGGGTGCCAGGGCACAGGCTTTCTATGCTGTCTGTACCGCAAGTGAGGCTGTTTTACCGGCAGGTTCCACTAACCCCCATTGGGTAGAGTCTCTGCTAGTGGTGGCCCAGAGAGAGCCACCTGTGAAACTGTCCAGAGGACAGAGTTTGCAGTTTTTTGCGGATAAAATGTCTGGGACTATGACCAAGATTCTAGAAACTTGCAGTCCAGGCCGGTGACTCAGACAATGGGCACTGTTGAACAATGCCCCCCGGTCTCCCTCAGTTGGAACTAATACGTGCTCCAAGGGGGTCCCATACATCCCAGGCTGAAGGCTCTGCACGGACGACAGTCCCAGTCAGCCTAAGCGAGCTCGCTGGGAGAGACCCTCGACTTCACACACTGGTCAGGGTCTCAGCGAGAGGATTCTCTGTATGATGAGGCAGAGGTAGCTGATCAGGATTCTGATCCTGAGACCGCTTTCAATCTGGATGCTCCTAATAGTGACGCCATGGTGAACGATCTCATAGCGTCCATCAATAGACTGGTGGATATTTCTCCCTCAGCCCCTCCAGTGGAGGAGTCAGCTTCGCAGCAGGAGAAATTCCATTTCAGGTATCCCAAGCGTAAATTAAGTACTTTTTGGGCCACTCTGACTTCAGAGAAGCAGTTCAGAAACACCACGCTTATCCAGACAAGCGTTTCTCCACACGTCTTTAGGATACACGTTATCCCTTTCCCCCTGACGTGGTCAAGCGCTGGACCCAGTGTCCAAAGGTGGATCCCCCAATCTCCAGGCTTGCGGCTAGATCCATAGTGGCAGTGGAAGATGGGACTTCACTTAAAGATGCCATTGACAGACAGATGGACCTCTGGTTGAAATCTGTCTATGAAGCTATCGGCGTGTCGTTTGCTCCGGCATTCGCAGCCGTATGGGCGCTCCAAGCTATTTCAGCTGGTCTTGCGCAGGTGGACACCGTCACACGTACATCTGTGCCGCAGATGGCGTCCTTAACCTCGCATATGTTTGCATTGCGACTTACGCTATTAATGCTGTCCTGGACTCTACGAGCCGTACGTCAGTGGCGTCCGCCAACTCCGTGGTTTTTACGCAGAGCCTTGTGGTTAAGGGAATGGAAGGCAGATTCTGCTTCCAAAAAGTGTTTAACCAGTTTGCCATTATCTGGTGTCAGACTGTTTGGTGAGCGATTGGATGAAATCATTAAACAGTCCAAGGGTAAGGATTCTTCCTTACACCAGCCCAGATCAAACAAAACCCAACAGAGGAAAGGACAGTCGAGGTTTCGGTCCTTTCCAGGCTCGGGCAGGTCCCAGTTTTCCTCGTCCATAAGGACTCAAAAGGCTCAGAGGGGCTCAGATTCCTGGCGGGCTCAATCACGCCCAAAGAAGGCAGCCGGAGGAACCGCTACCAAGGCGGTTTCCTCATGACTTTCAGCCCTCTCTCTCCGCATCCGCGGTCGGTGGCAGACTCTCCCGCTTTGGCGACATTTAGCTGCCACAGGTCAAAAACCGGTGGGTGAGAGACATTTTGTCTCACGTGTACAGGATAGAGTTCTGTGCTCGTCCTCCGGCTCGATTCTTCAGAACTTCCCCACCTCCCGACCGAGCCGATGCTCTTCTGCAGGCAGAAGGAGTGGTAATCCCTGTTCCTCTGCAGGAACAAGGTCACGGTTTTTACTCCAATCTGGTTGTGGTGCCAAAAAAGGATGGCTCTTTTCGTTCCGTTCTGGACCTATAACTGCTCAACACATGAAAACCAGGCGGTTCCGGATGGAATCCCTCCGCTCCGTCATTGCCTCAATGTCTCAAGGAGATTTCCTAGCATCAATAGACATCAGGATGCTTATCTCCACGTGCCGATTGCTCCAGAGCACCAGCGTTTGCTACGATTCGTTATAGAAGACGAGCATCTTCAGTTCGTAGCCCTGCCCTTCGGTCTGGCGACAGCCCCACGGGTTTTCACCAAGGTCATGGCAGCAGTGGTAGCAGTCCTGCACTCTCAGGGTCACTCTGTGATCCCTTACTTGGACGATCTACTTCTCAAGGCACCCTCTCAAGAGGCATGCCAACACGGCCTGAACGTTGCGCTGGAGACTCTCCAGAGTTTCGGGTGGATCATCAACTTTTCAAAGTTAATTCTGACCCCGACCCAATCGCTGACATATCTTGGCATGGAGTTTCATACTCTCTCAGCGATAGTGAAGCTTCCGCTGGACAAACAGCGTTCACTACAGACGGGGGTGCAGTCTCTCCTTCAAGGCCAGTCACACCCCTTAAGACGCCTCATGCACTTCTTAGCGAAGATGGTAGCAGCAATGGAGGCAGTCCCTTTCGCGCAGTTTCATCTGCGTCCACTGCAATGGGACATTCTCCGCCAATGGGATGGGAAGTCGACGTCCCTAGACAGGAACGTCTCCCTTTCTCAGACGGTCAAGGACTCTCTTCAGTGGTGGCTTCTTCCCACCTCATTGTCAAAAGGAAAGTCCTTCCTACCCCCATCCTGGGCGGTGGTCACGACAGGCGCGAGTCTGTCAGGGTGGGGAGCAGTCTTTCTCCACCACAGGGCTCAGGGTATGTGGACTCAGCAAGAGTCCACCCTTCAGATCAATGTTCTGGAAATCTGGGCAGTGTATCTTGCCCTGCAAGCCTTCCAGCAGTGGCTGGAAGGCAAACAGATCCGAATTCAGTCGGACAACTCCACAGCGGTGGCATACATCAACCACCAAGGCGGAACACGCAGTCGGCAAGCCTCCCAGGCAGTCCGGCGGATTCTGATGTGGGTGGAAGACAGAGCATCCACCATATCCGCAGTTCACATCCCGGGCGTAGAAAACTGGGAAGCAGACTTCCTCAGTCGCCAGGGTATGGACGCAGGGGAATGGTCTCTGCACCCGGACGTGTTTCAGGAAATCTGTAGCCGCTGGGGGATGCCGGACGTCGACCTAATGGCGTCTCGGCACAACAACCAGGTCCCGATTTTCATGGCGCGGTCTCACGATCAAAGAGCTCTGGTGGCAGGCGCCTTAGTTCGGGATGGGTCGCAGTTCCAGCTACCCTATGTGTTTCCCCCTCTGGCACTGTTGCCCAGAGTGCTACGCAAGATCAGCTCCGATTGCCGCCGCGCCATCCTCGTCGCCCCAGACTAGCCGAGGAGGTCGTGGTACCCGGATCTGTGGCATCTCACGGTCGGCCAACCGTGGGCACTACCAGACCGGCCAGACTTACTGTCCCAAGGGCCGTTTTTCTGTCTGAATTCTACGGCCCTGAACCTGACTGTGTGGCCATTGAGTCCTGGATCCTAGCGTCTTCAGGATTATCTCAAGACGTCATTGCCACCATGAGACGGGCTAGGAAGCCGACGTCTGCCAAGATCTACCACAGGACGTGGAAGATATTCTTATCTTAGTGCTCTGCTCAGGGAGTGTCTCCCTGGCCATTTGCATTGCCTACTTTTCTTTCCTTCCTGCAATCTGGTTTGGAAAAAGGTTTGTCGCTCGGCTCCCTTAAAGGACAAGTCCCAGCGCTGTCTGTATTCTTTCAGAAGCGCCTAGCACGACTTCCTCAGGTACGCACGTTCCTGCAGGGGGTTTGTCACATTGTCCCTCCGTACAAGAGGCCGTTAGACCCATGGGATCTGAACAGGGTACTAATTGCTCTCCAGAAGCCGTCCTTCGAGCCTCTGAGGGATGTTTCACTTTCTCGACTTTCACAGAAAGTGGCCTTTCTGGTAGCGGTCACATCTCTTCGGAGAGTGTCTGAACTAGCAGCGCGGTCAGCCAAAGCTCCCTTCCTGGTGTTTCACCAAGACAAGGTAGTGCTGCGCCCGATTCCGGAGTTTCTCCCTAAGGTGGTATCCCCCTTTCATCTCAATCAGGATATCTCCTTACCTTCCTTTTGTCCTCATCCAGTTCATCGATATGAAATGGATTTGCATTTGTTGGATCTGGTGAGAGCACTCAGAATCTACATTTCCCGCACGGCGCCCCTGCGCCGCTCGGATGCACTCTTTGTCCTTGTCGCTGGTCAGCGTAAAGGGTCGCAGGCTTCCAATTCCACCCTGGCTCGATGGATCAAGGAACCAATTCTTGAAGCCTACCGTTCTGCTGGGCTTCCGGTTCCATCAGGGCTGAAGGCCCATTCTACCAGAGCCGTGGGTGCGTCCTGGGCATTACGGCACCAGGCTACGGCTCAGCAGGTGTGCCAGGCAGCTACCTGGTCGAGTCTGCACACTTTCACCAAGCATTATCAGGTGCATACCTACGCTTAGGCGGATGCCAGCCTAGGTAGAAGAGTCCTGCAGGCGGCGGTTGCCTCCATGTAGGGAAGGGCTGTTTTACGGCCCTAACTTGAGGTATTAATTTACCCACCCAGGGACTGCTTTTGGACGTCCCAATCGTCTGGGTCTCCCAGTGGAGCGCCGAAGAAGAAGGGAATTTTGTTACTTACCGTAAATTCCTTTTCTTCTAGCTCCAATTGGGAGACCCAGCACCCGCCCTGTTTCCTTCGGGATTTTTGTTTTTTTCGGGTACACATGTTGTTCATGTTGAATGGTTTCAGTTCTCCGATGTTCCTTCAGATTGAATTTGTTTAACCAGTTATTGGCTTTCCTCCTTCTTGCTTTTGCACTAAAACTGAGGAGCCCGTGATCCCACGGGGGGTGTATATGCAGAAGGGGAGGGGCCTTACACTTTTTAGTGTAATACTTTGTGTGGCCTCCGGAGGCAGTAGCTATACACCCAATCGTCTGGGTCTCCCAATTGGAGCTAGAAGAAAAGGAATTTACGGTAACAAAATTCCCTTCTTTTTTTTCCCCTCTCTCTCTCTCTAAATTTGGGGTGCGTTTTATAATCCGAAAAATATGGTAATTATCACTATTTTGATTGTGGGGGGAGGGGGGGGGGAGAAGAGAAGCATAGAAGTGTGGTGTGGATCTGTACAGTGGGGGCTGCACTCCCCTTAGCTCCGGCTTAATGTAGCTTACAAAGCCTTTTTATAATCTAAGAGGGCCAAATTAATCCCAAAAGTGGACCTATCATCTCTTGGATCACACCAGAACCCAAATCAAGAAGCAAGGAGAGAGATTCTACTTCTAAATCCCCTCTCCCTCAGAGAACTAAGGTAAGAGGCGCCATCTTGGATCGATCTTCAAAGAAAACGCCGCACCAAAACCAGACTGAGAGCATGTCCCACCAGAGAGGAGGGAAGGCTGACACCCCTTCCTCCCAGTTTAAGGCCTTACAAGGGCCAGGAGAACATGGCGCATCGCCACTACGCGAAGATACAGTGCGATTTGGGGGGCCCTCATCAGAGTCTCTATCACCCAGAGTAGAGGACGTACCAACGTTCGGCTCTGCTATACAGTAGAATGAAGCAAGGGAAAACCTTCTTCTCCAAAGCAGGAGTCACAAGAAGCAAGTTCCCCCCTATTAGTCCTTTTTCTTTTCTAGGGTTCGAAAATTCTGTCACGATCGATGAAACAAACGCTGACCCAGAAAATATCACATCTCTTGGGCAAGGGAGGATGCTAAACAGAGTATACAATTAGCACAGCACGGGATCATAGAAGATTCTTTTTGTGAGGTAAAACATTTTCCCTGCTTTTTTTTTTTTTTAAATGTTTTACCTCACAAAAAGAATAATCTATGATCCCGATTAAACATGACACCGTGAAGGGGTTAAAAGCCAGATCCTAAAAATTATGGCGCTATATACTCCTCCCCACCCCCTGCTAGAATTTTCACAAATAACTGTCTATCATCTCTAATACAACCAGATTAGCTTAACTCAGGAGAATACCAGGCACGGGACTCTGGTATCCCCACCGTTCGTGGTAACCCTGAAGTTAGGAATCACCTATGATCCCCAAGGACTTGAGTGACTTCCATTATGGAATTAAGTGGGTTTGTGATAGAGATAATGACGTCAGCAAAAAAAAAGGCCACCAGAGAGATAGGTCCCCCCCTCATTTGGACAGGAAACCCACTAAAATAAAAGGGCGGGACCTCTCTACCGCATCAGTTCGGTTTCCTGTCCCAGGATGGGAGACCCAGAAGTGCTGTTGGGCTGCCACAGTGAAGGACGGCTGTAGGTTGGGGTCCTTGGTGTTCAAATCAGGGGCCTCAGCTTCCTTTTTTTCTTTTACCATTGTTTTGTTTTTTTGGGACCGGGTCTGTGTCCTGCTGGGGTGTATAGCCCTGGTGGTTGTATACGCCGGTCATAAGCCAGGTCTGTATCCTGCTCAGCGGCGGTTGTATACGCTGGCCTCCGGGTCTGTGTCCTGCCAGGGCTGAGGTCCCGGCAGTTGCATACGCTGGTACTTTATGCCTGGTCTGTGTCCTGTAGGGGTGAGCACCCCTACAGTTGTTTACGCCGGTCGCATGCCAGGTCTGTGTCCTGTTGGGGTGTGTGTCCCTGCAGTGGTATACGCTGGCCTCCGGGTCTGTGTCCTACCAGAGTGGAGGTCCCGGCAATTGCATACGCAGATACTTTATGCCAGGTCTATGTCCTGCTCGGGCGTATGCCCCTGCAGTTGTATACGCTGGCCTCCGAGTGTGAGATTGTGGCAGTTGCATACACCGGTACTGTATAGTAGACGGTCAAATGCCAGGTCTGAGTCTTGCTTGGGCATATGTCCCTGCAGTTCTATACGCTGGCCTCAGGGTCTGTGTCCTGCCAGGGTGAAGATACCGGCAGCTGTATACGCCGGTACTGTGTGGTATACTCCGGTTGGTGTTCAGTGACATGCTAGGCTGTGTCCTGCTTAAGACATATGCCCCTGCAGTTGTATTCACTGGCCTCCGGGTCTGTGTCCTGTCGGGGCCATCAGACTTCCGGCAGTTGACACGCCGGTTTTGCTTTTTTTTGACCGTGTCCCGTAGACTTGGAGCGGCTGCTTCACTAGGGCCTCTGCCGCCAGTGGCTTACCGAGTCAGGCGTTCCAAGTGTGGAAGCGGCGATCTTTGGCCACGCTGCGGACTTCCGGGTCCTGACAGGAGGGGTCGTTGGACTGGAAGCCGTCTCTGCACATGCGCAGAACTGGGCAAGATGGCGCTGCCCAGTGCCCACCGCTTCTGCATGGTGGTAGCGTTTTTTTTCCCTTCCCCCAACTCTGGCCTTACCTGGTTGACAAACTCAAAGCAGCGGATTCTCGTAGGTGCTCTCGACCATTTCTCCCACCTCAACCCGATGCGGTCTGTCAGGGTGTTGAGTGGCGGTTTACTTGCCGGCTTCCTCTCGGTTTGTCCCGAGCATTGCTGGGCATCTGGGCCGACTCTGCCTGCAAGTCCTTCTAGTGACCGGGGGCTTCCTGGCTGTCTGGTTTCAGTTCTCTAAGCCATGTAAAGTTACGGGTGAATTTTGCCGCAAACAATGATGGCGCCTCCAGCTTCGGTTAATGGCGGCATTCCAGACTCAGGCTCACTGTCTGCCTGCTTCTGGGGTGGGGCAGGTGTTCAGGATATTTTCATTGTTTGAAAGTGGAAGCTGCCCTTCAGTAGAGCATCCTCAGGGGCCTATTCTGACTTTCAGTAGTGGATTCTTCGGAGCCTGTGGTTGCATGGCTCTCATTGGCAGTCTGAGGCTTCTTCACTCCTTCAGCCTCATGGTCCTCATAATAGGGCTCAGACTGCTCACCTCCCGGCTCTGTCCACTTGGCTCGGCTCCCCCGCACCGCTTGCCTCTGGTGGTCCAGTTAAGCCATACCATAAGAGGAATATAGACTCCTTTCTTTGCCTTTGGGACTGTGGGGCTTCCTATTCAGTTTGGATTGGTCTCATTTCTTCTCGGCTTAGCCTCCCTGCTCGCCCCCGGCTTTGAAACCTCCGGACCGACTGGTGCTTCTCAGCTTGGGCATAGTGCCTATAATGTGCCTGGTACCTATGATGTGCCTAGTGCCTCTGCTGTGCCTAGTGCCTCTACTGTACCCAGTGCCTAGTCTGCCTAACGCACATGAGGTGACTAGTGCCTATGATGGGTCTGGTGCTAATGCTGGGCCTAGTAGCGATAAGGGGCCTGGTGCTTCTGTAAGGGCTAGTGCCTCTGCTGTGCCTAGGTGCCTCTACGGTGCCTAGGTGCTTCTGCGGTGCCTATGTTGTGCCTAGCGCCTATGGTGTGCCTAGTGCCTGTGATGCACCTTGTGCCTCTGCTGTGCCTATTGCCTATCTTGTGCTGTGACTAGCCTCGGTGTTGTGAGCTGTGTTGCGCTTGGTACCTTTGTACTAGTGCCTAGAGCTTCTGTGCTTGTGCCTCGTACTTCAGGCCTATGCCTGGCGCCTCTGTGCCTGCGCCTAGGGCTTCTGTGCCTGCGCCTAGGGCTTCTGTGCCTGCGCCTAGGGCTCCTGTGGCCTTTGTGCCTGTGGCCTCTGAGCCGGTGCTTAGCGCCCCTGAGCTGGGGCTTCAAGCCTCTGGACTTGGGCTAGCGCCTTGAGGAGGCCTGATGTCTTGAGCTGAGCCTGCTGCCTTGGGCTGCGGCCTAGGCGACTCTGGGTTTGTGCTTGACGGCTCTCTGCTGGTTCTTGGTGACTCTGAGAGTCGCATGGCGCGACTGAGGTTTATTCCTAGTGCCTCCTGGGCGTGTTGCCTGGCGCCTCCTGGGCGTGTTGCCTGGCGCCTCCTGGGCGTGTTGCCTGGCGCCTCCTGGGCTTGTTGCCTGGCGCCTCCTGGGCTTGTTGCCTGGCGCTTCCTGGGCTTGTTGCCTGGCGCTTCCTGGGCTTGTTGTCAGGTGCTTCTTGGCCTTGTGCCTGGCACCTTTTGTGCTTGTACTCAGTTCCTCTGTGTTGGGGCTTAGTGTCGCTATTCTTGCTTGACGCCTACCAGCCAGCGCCTTTGGCGTTCCTTGTATCGTTGGTAGCCTTATGCCTTACCTATTGGTGGCTTCACGTGTCCAGGCAAAATTTAAATCTTTGATCTTTCCCTGACGAAGCCTTGATAGGCAATAGGCGTGGGGTACTTGCCAGGGTCTCCTTTGTGTGTGCCAGGCTTATGGTTTTCTTGATCGTTTGTCCCAAACTGTCTGCTTTCCACATTGAGGAGGTGTCTATCAGTGATTTTAGACCATGTGGTTGTATATCATCAGGCAGTCTCTGTAGGGGTTGTGGACCGTATTTTAGGTCTCCTCTTGATAAGCACATTGTATCTTGTATTCAGGTATTGGTCATAGCATTTATGGGCATATGACAGACCAAGACTTTTCCTGCCATATAGATACAAATATTCCTTTATGTACTGGTGTTATGCATTTAATATGTACATCAATCATTGGAGTGCCCTGGTGAGGAATTCATTGTTTTAATTGTGTTTTTAACTATTTTGTGCCTAATAAAGTCTTACATTTTTTATATAATTGGTGTGCTCTGTCCTATATGCAGTGTCTTTTTCTCCCTTTGACACGTATCCTCATTCACTGCATTCAGCAGCACCCGCTTGCATGTATATATGTATATATATTTTTGCTGTGCACCTTATATATTTGATAGCAGGCAAATTTTAAAGACATGTCTTAAAAAAAAAAAGAACATTTTTTTTTTGGCCAGAGTTTTGGCTGGCATTCCTGGGGCACTCAGTTTTGGCTCTTATTGCAACCATTGTCAGCACACTCTGCTGCGGGATTCGCCTGTGGGCCATGTAGCCTGGAGTCCCTTTGTTTCCGGGGTTCTTTCACATCCATGGTACTGTGCCCAAGGGGATCGGCTCTTTTCGCTTTTCCTCGGTTAGCAGGCACCATGTTGGTTGAATCCTGTTAGGTGCCGGAGTAGGTGTTCCCCTTCTTTTTCTAGGGGGGGTGCGTGGTCATTTACCTGAATGAGGGTCACGGCCCTACACATAGTGGGCACGTCAAAGGGACGGATTCGTGCTATCCTGGTCGCAACCCCCCCCCCCCCCGGGCAACCTTGCTTCCCTTCTTGGGGGTCTGTCGGGGCAGCTTCGGGAACACAATCTCTTCTCTCCCGGGGGCTCTCCTCCTCAGGGTTCAGGCCTCCATCTGACGGCCAGGATTTGGTGGAGGTACTGTTGGACATCAGGGTTTTTCCTCACCCTGTTCCACTCTTTCGGTGGTGAACGTCCTTCTACCCCTGGGTTCTCGGAGTATGGGGAACCTTCTGTACTCTACAGGTAGCGCCTGTTTCAGGCAGTTCTGGCCTACCTCAGCGCAGTCTGCCCTCGGGGTTGTCGACAGTTCAAGGGGGCAAGTCAGCATTGGTGGCACTGTACAGGGGCTGGTTGGTAATATTGGATGGGTTTGCAGTATCCTTCCTGCGGTCACCAGTTTCCCCTTCCTCTTTTTTTCCCTCTTGGGGGTTGGTTTGTGCACTTACTGCTCTTCATGCTCCTTCTGCCCTCTCCTTCTCTCCCTACCCCTCAAGGTGGCTATTGCTTGCGCTGTACTGGGGCCGGGGTGTTAGTGTCCTTCGGCTCTCTCTCACCGCCAGGCTCTCGGATTGGGTTGATAGGCCCAGCCTCATACGGCCATTGTCCCTTGCCGCATGTAGCATGGGACTTCCATGTTGGAGGAATTGTCTTCCCTCCTTCTGTATCCTCCAGTCCCTGCGGAAGACTCGTTCTTCCTTGGGTTTTAGGAGGGCTCTTCTCTGTATCTCCAGTTTCAGATTCCAGGGGATCATGTGTGGCCTTGTTGTCTCCACAATCCACGGATGGGTTTTCGGCGTCCAGAGGGTCTGTGCCTAGTTGGTTCTGGGTGCCATTTGGGGAGGCCCGTGTGGCCCATGGTACATTCGTGTCTCGGGCTATTACGGAATGCTCTACTGGTCTCTTGACAGCCTTGTTTTATGTTCCGCCGGCTGGTTCTTCTGCCACGTCTCCTATGTTCACTGGCAGGGTTCGGCAGGCTCTGGTCCCTCCCTAAAGGTGTTTTATTTCGAATATCTCTGGTGGCGCTGTCGTGGCGACGAGAAAAATCTAGATTACTTACCGGTAATAGTTTTTTCCAGAGCCACGACAGCGACACTGCTTTCCACCCCTTTTCGCCTTGCGTTCTCGGTTTTTGCCTTCGCAATAGTGGGTGTGACCGTGGGGTTTGGATTAATCTTTCCTTTTCTTAGTACTCCTCTCTGTGCTCTGTAACCTAACTGATGCATGGGAGAGGTGCCGCCCTTTTATTTTAGTGGGTTTCCTGTCCAGAATGAGGGGCGGACCTATCTCTGGTGGCGCTGTCGTGGCTCTGGAAAAACAATTACCGGTAAGTAATTATTATTATTATTATTTATTATTATAGCGCCATCAATTCCATGGCGCTTTACATGTGAAAGGGGTGTACATAATAGGGACAAGTACAATAATCATAAACCGTACAAGACACAGACAGGTAGAGGAGGATAGAGGTCCCTGCCCGCGAGGGCTCACAGTCTACAAGGGATAGGTGAGGATACAGTAGGTGAGGGTAGAGCTGATTGTGCGGCGCTGTATCAGACTGAGGGTTATGGCAGGTTGTAGGCTTGTCGGAAGAGGTGGGTCTTCAGGTTCCTTTTGAAGCTTGCCAAGGTAGGCGAGAGTCTGCTGTGTTGTGGCAGAGCATTCCAGAGTATGGGGGAGGCATGGGAGAAATCTTGGATGCGATGTTGGGAAGAGGAGATGAGAGGGGAGTAGAGAAGGAGATCTTGTGAGGATCGAATGTTACGTGCAGGTAAGTACCGGGAGACTAGGTCACAGATGTAGGGAGGAGACAGGTTGTGGATGGCTTTGTATGTCATGGTTAGTGTTTTGAACTGGAGTCGTTGGTCAATGGGAAGCCAGTGAAGGGATTGGCAGAGAGGAGAGGTCGGGGAGTAGCGGGGGGTGAGGTGGATTAGCCGGGCACCATAGTTTAGTAATCTAGATTTTTATGTTGTATAAGATTAATGTGAATACCTCCAAAAGAGTAATTCATTCTTATTATTTCTGCTCACAGTTCCATTACCATTGTGATCAGGAGGGGGTGAGAGGGGACATCCCCACCTGGTTGTATTAGAGATGACAACATCATCATCATCATCATCATCTCTATCACAGACCAACTTAATTCCATAATGGAAGTCACTCAAGTCCTAACAATAGTTTTCACAAATCTCATGTTACAAATCCAACTCCCCAAAATCCAAAAGCCTAGCTTTTAATTCAGACTCCCAAACACAAGAGTGAAGGCTCCGTCACACACAGAGATAAATCTTTGGAAGATCTGTGGTTGCAGTGAAATCATGGACATATTGTTCCATTTGTACACAGCCACAAACCTGGCACTGATTGTCCACAATTTCACTGCAACCACAGATCTGCCGCAGATTTATCTCTGTGTGTGACAGGGTCTTTATATCCGAAAGGAATTTCTATATAAATGGGAAGGAGGAAAATATCTAGGCATAAAGCTCACCAACCCATTATCAAATCTCCAAAAATGATATACAAACGTCCAAACTGACTTCTCTAAATTTGCAAATCTGGAAACCTAATGGATTGGTAAAATAATCTTATTTAAAATGATGATTCCTCCTAAAATCTTATACATATATTGTAACCTTCCAGTTAGTACACCCCAGAGCTGGTTAAATAAACTTCTATCTCTCGTTTCTAAATTAGTATGGTACAATAATGGAAGACACGTCTCAAAAATAGCAAACGAATATCACAAAACTCCCAAATAATAGATAAAATCCCCCCCTTTGATCCAAGAAATAGCCATTCCCAATTTATCACTAAAGACATGGAAGAAAAAAAAGGTATAGACATATGTTGCAATGTGATTGCAGGATAGTGAGGGACAAAGGGGTCCTATACTGTCCCTTATGCGAGGGGATCATAGGCTATCCCTAACCTAAGAGTTACCTCTAATGGTGGGTGTCACGGGGTACTTCTCCCATATCATACAATCAACAGAGCGAGAGATGGCTGTACAATCCAAAGAGCATTTATTCCAAGCAAATCAAATGGTCCATAACATAATCCACAAAACGGAGGGTAAAATTATCCAGTAGTGGCATAAATGTCCTCGTCTCTCTGAGAAGTCCCAGCTTCTCCCAGAGGATCAATTCTTCTTCCTTAAAGGTCTCAAACAGACTGCCTCCCCCCCCTCCGGTAAGCAGAGAGTTTACAGTAGGTTGATTCCACGCCCCCTCCCCTGATTTAGGAACGAAAGCCTGGCAGGGGAGGAATTAAACCTGCAAATGGGACAATGTACACACAAGGGACAAAGAATAGACAGTGAACCACGCCCAAACATTAACCCACACAAAATGGTATACAATCCTCAATATTCCAGAATCCCGTGCCTGGCTAATCTTCTGAGTAAAGCTAATCTGTTTCCCCCTTCCCCCAGGGAAGGAAGGGGCAGGAGTGTGATGGAAACACAGATCAGACAGACATGAATAACAGAAACTCAGTATCATGGGGTACTTCTCCCATATCACACAATCAACAGAGCGAGAGATGGATGAACAATCCAAAGATCATTTATTCCAGTTAAAATCAGACGGTCCATAAAATAATCCACAACACAGAGGGTAAAATAGTCCAGGAATATGGATACAGTCCAGTAAGAGAAAAAACTTCCTGCTTCTCTCTTCTCCGTCTCAGACAGACTCAATAGTCTCCCAGATAGGGCTCTTGTCCACTTGCAATTTCCATGTGCGAGTGCGATCCAATAAAAAATCGGATCGCACTCGCACCAATGTTAAGCTATGAGGCATTGTCCACTAGCTTAATTTTATACGATACGACTCGTGCTCTCGGTGAAATTGCAGCATGCTGCGATCTGCACCAAGTCTTAGCTCTTGCACCCCCATGCAAGTCTATGGGAGCGAGAAAAAAATCAGAATACGGGTGGCATGCGCATGTCATACAGGTGGCATACGCATGTCACACGGATCCTCGACACTTGCATACAGCGTCGGACTGGCTACTGGAAGAATCTCCAGTAATACCAGTCCTGGCCGCGGTTACATGCAGTGAACTCCGGAGCTGTCACCTGAGCTCTGAAGTGCAGCCTGGACTGAACAGCGAGCACCGAGTGATTGATTCCCCGGTGATTGCTGTTCAGTTCAGCACAGATGCAAACAAACCGGGCTGAACTTTTGATCTCAGGTGAGAGCTCCGGAGTTCAGTGCAGGTAACCGCGGCCAGGCCTGGGATTACTGGGGATTCCTCCGGTAGCCAGTCCTACGCTGCTTGCATAGCACTCACATAGCACTCGCATGATGCTCGCATGTCATACGGTTGCTATGTGAGAAAAAACAAACAAACACCGTACGCAGACCACACGCAGGACACTCGACTCACATTTGTAGCAGAGTATTGCTGTGATTTTTTTTTTAACGCAAGAGGAAAAGAGCCCATAAGCAGAGAGTTTAGTGGATCCCAGGGCCCCCTCCCCCAGACTTGGGGACAAAAGCCCGGCAGGGTGCGATTAATCTAACTTAACAGGACAACGTATACACAATGGACAAAGCACCACGCCTAAAATACGAACCTACACAAAATTATACACAACCCCTCCATATTCCACCATCACACTCAATCACACTGCAAACTCACAGAAATAAACAGTAAGATATTTGTCATGAGTGTGTCCAACTCTGGAGACACCTCTGGTGAGACCGGGTACCAGCAGGTCACAACACCTTACTGGAGGTTAGGAGCTGGGCTCCTCAGTTACTAGGTGGCAGATGTTGGTCTGGGCCTGGTAGGAGCTGGAACCCCGGTCGCAGGTGATCATGTCAAGGGGCATGGAACTGCCGAGCAGGGCAGCCGGCGGCCTTGAGCCATCTCCGGGCAGGGGCCAGGGCATGACGGGGTACGTGGACCCTAGGCCGGGAAGTAGCTTCAAGCGTCCTGGTAATTTACCCGACGAGGGCAAAGACTTCATGATTCGTCCTCCTCCCGCTCCAAAATCTGGGTACTAGCGCAACGAGGGGGATAGGACTTTCCCAATATACAGTCCAGAAAATCCCAAGCGTGAACCCTGAGAGCAAGCTCACTCCATTAGCCACACGGGTGAGCGGGACCCGACTAGTTTCACACTACAGGGGCCAACCAGTAAAGAAAGTGCCAAGGAAAAGGCCAAAGGCTAACAAGCAACACCATCGGGCATGGGATCCCAGTGTGCTCCCTCCCTGCTACAGAGGTGCTAAGAATTCCGGTTTACAAGTTGTCGGTGTCAGCGTTATTGGACTGAGTGAGTACGCAGTGACCCTTTCCTCCCCAACGGTACTCCCCTCTCACCACCACCAAGCCACGGGGCGCTCACCCCCTACCCACGGAGGGGTTAAACACCTAGCTGCCATACCATCGCCACCGGGCATTCTCCACAACAGCGGTGATATTAAACCTTACCACAGACCGTGGGTGGCGTCACGAACTCTTAACAAAATCCCTTGTAAATATCCCCCTTTTATTTCGAGTGTCCGCGCGGCCCCTCCTGGGTCCGGAGATCCCTCGAGCCACTGCGGATCCGGACCTGAGCAGTAGCCCGGCTGCTGGCGCTGAGGTGGTACACTTGGTACTCGTAACTAGTAATGAGTGGGCACTACTATGTTCGGATGTTCGGTACTCGTAACTAGTGATGAGCGGGCACTACCATGCTCGAGTGCAAGGTACTCGTAGCTAATATCGAGCGAGCACTAGCATGCTCAGTTGCTGCACATTAGTAACTAGTGATGAGTGGGCACTACCATGCTTGGGTGCTCAGTATTCGTAACAAGTGATGAGTGAGCACTACTAAGCTCAAGTGTTCGGTACTTGTAACGATCAGGTCGGACACTCGGATGGTCGCGACTCGTGTACTCGAGTATAATGGAAGTTAATGGGGAAATGTTCTGGAAAAATGTGTTTCCCATTGACCTGTATTATACTTGGTACTCAAATCAAGCTCATCAGAGCGACTGATCTGCTCGTTTCGAGTACTGAACACCCGTGCATGGTGGTGCTCGCTCATCACTAGTGCCAACACTTTCAGCCATAACTGTAAGCTTTTGTAAAATTTTCAACACATTCCCACTCCTATAAAGAATCCTGAAAAGTGGTGGTCTTCTGGTCACTGTGTAAGGGGGTGCTGGGCTATATGGGCTCCGCTTTGAAGACAACAATTGTCCCCACAAGACAATGACGTAAGTAGTGTTGCCAAACAACAGGAGCAGTGGGATAGTAAACAGTTAAGCATAGTGGTAGCAGTTAGATATAATATATTCAGTCAGAGGCCAAAGATATGGAGTTGTTGAGTTAGAGTCAAGCTGAAAGAGGTTGTGTACAAGCCTGCAGAACACCGGAGGCCCAGAGACAGGGGAGGGTGTAGCAAGGCCCAAAACCAGTATTAGTATCAAGCACAGGATGAGACAGCAGAGTACACCTATCCCACCATAGTGAGTAGCAGACCTCAACCTGAGCAACTTGGGTTGTGATTGTGTTCAGCGGTACTAGTCCTATAGGGGAGACCTGACTAAAGGCCGCTTTACACGCTGCGACATTGCTCAAGCGATCTCGTTGGGGGTCACGGAATTTGTGCTGCACATCCGGGCACTTTAGCGATTTCGTGTGTGACACCTATGAGCGATTTTGAATCGTCGCAAAAACGTTCAAAATCGCTCATCTGTGACATGCCCCCCTATTCTCGATTATCGCTGCTGGTGCAGCTAGTGATGTAGTTCATCGCTCCTGCGGCAGCACACATCGCTATGTGTGACACCCCAGGAACGAGGAACCTTAACTTACCCACACCCGCCGGCAATGAGGAAGGAAGGAGGTGGGTGGGATGTTACGTCCCACCCCTCCTTTTCTATTGGACGGCGGTTCAGTGACGCTGAACGAACCGCCCCCTTAGAAAGGAGGCAGTTCGCCGGTCACAGCAAAGGCAGGTAATTAGTGTGACGGGTCCGCGCGATGTTGTGCACCACGGGCAGCGATTTGCCCGTGTCGCACAGCCGATGGGGGCGGGTACCCACGCTAGCGATATCGGTACCGATATCGCAGCGTGTAAAGCGGCCTATAGACTTGGTCAAACATTTTGGCATGAAGAAACTCACTAAATGAGCTTGGAAACCATTAGTAGGAATGGGACCCCAAGGGTTGAAGTTGACCATGGCCGTGCTGAACTCCATGACTTTACTGAGTGGAACCGTGGTGTCAGATAGTGAGAGAGAGGACAGTGGAGCGACAGCACTAGTGCCAGGGACAATGAAGCCATTTGCAGTAGAAGTGTGCTTTGAAGGCAAGTGTTCCGTATCTACAATGCTCAAGTATTGTGCCCATAGTAATGATGTGAAAGACATACTGTGCGTAACCAATAATAAAAGATTGTTGAATGAGAACAATAAATTTCATTAATTCCTGGTGGGAGACTCCTGGTTCAAATGAGGACCTGAACTGAGGTTGGGCTTCCACACACAGAGTCCACACATCCCACCAGAAACCTGCCACCAACCATCCCTTCCCCTTGCTTTGTAGAGGGGACCAGGGAGTGGGCCAAGGAGAGGGAGGGGCCAAGCCGAAGCAAAGGGAGCTCCTCACCCATGAACGCAGCTTCTCATTTTCATCTGGGCCTGTGAGCAGGGTCTGAACCTGTGCTGGGATACCCCAAAGGTAGCGAGCCCAGTTCCGTGGTGTCAAGTAAGTGCGGCCAAAGTAACCCCAACCCCCAGGCCTATGGCATATGTACCAGAGACCCTGGCTCCAGATCCTGTTAGCGTGGAATGGATTGCAGAGGTCGTCTGGGGGAATCTGTGGAAGGAGTGGTGGGCTAAGACCCAGTTAGAGCTATATCTGGAAGGAGCAGTCGGTGATCAAGTCACCTATGGTGTGGTGCAATACCTTGATTATGGGAAAGGCTATGGTTTCCTGCAGGCGAAATGGACTGGTTTCTGCATCTATGTAAATGCCAGCTCCATGCGGTCAAGGCCATGCCCTGAAAGAAGGAGACTGGGTGCAGTACATTGAAGAGGATTGGCCCCATTGGTGGTTCGTGGTGGCATTCACCCAGGCACAGTTTAGGGCAAAGAGTCCAGCAATGCTCACCTGCCCCCAGCCCGCAGTATCGGCAGTCCGGGCCCTGGCCTCCTCATTACTGGATGTATCCACCTGATCAAGTATCGTCGGGTCCAGGGCCTCGACAGCTGAAGCCCCGACGACCGCTCCAAAACCACCGGGCGCTGCAGACGTGATTCACGTGGCTCGAGAAGTGAATTTGGCTGCAGTTGTACTAGTGGCTGACTGCAAGGAGACATGGGTGTGAATATGGCCATAATTTCTCAGTGTGTGGCCAGATCTATCGTGCACTCCCCCTGTTGTGCTGGTTGCAGTTCAATTACAGCTACCATTCCGCGTCCTAAAAAGGGGAAGGTCAGTCAGAAGACTCCGCTCTTTGAAGGAGTTGGCCCAGAGTAACCAAAAATTGTGTTTGTTTTTCCGCTCCCAGTTTTTGAGGCGACAATTCTGCTGCTATTTTTAGGTTGGAGGGCCCAATAAGTATGGGTCTCACCAATCTGAGTATACAAGCTCCCAGCTGTCAGCTTTATCATGGCTGGATATCAAAAGGGGGGGGGCGTACACCGTTTTTTTAAAATTATTTATTTAAATAATTAAACAAAACCCACATGGCTCCTCAAATTTTGATACACTGCCTAGATAAGGACACAACTAGGGCTGTAGCCGTATGTTTTATCTGTGCTGGGTATCACAATATGGGGGGGGACCCTACGCCAATTGTTTTATTTATTTATTTTTACACCAATATAGACGCAGACCACATGTGTGATTGAAATCAGTCGGACAGACTGTCACATAGGCTGGGGGTGCTGTCTGACTTGAAACAATGTGAGACGCAGGGGCTGCCAGTGGGAGGAGGAAGCAGTGCATATGCATGAACATAATAAGCTGCCCCTAAAGCAGTGTACAGCCATGCAGATACCGGTAAGTATGAAGTGCTTGCTTCAATCCCCCTGTCCCTGCTACCACCCTTTTTAAGTGCCTGAACACTTATATAGGGACCAGTGTCTGGCCAGATATCCGGGATCAGTACCAGGCCTGAACTTTTTTTTCTTAAACCCGGTTGGACCTGCCGATCCTGGGTATTTCCAGGTCCACCCATCACTAATAATAATCTTGATATCTTTTGTCATATGTTATAGGTTTATTGTGTTTTACGGGACTGTCTGCTGAGGACAAACAGAGACAAAGAGGGGAGGAGTGTAATGGGGTGCAAGGCTCTGAAGGCCCTGTCCTGAAGATGACAATCGTTGCCACAAGACAAAGATGTAAATAGTGTTGATGTGAATAATGTGTTAATGCTTATTTTATATATGTGGCCATCTACTGGCTGATTTTAGGTACTGTTCCTTAGCAAAGTATTAGAGGTTGCCTAGAAAAAGGGGCCGCGAGATAGTAAACCGTTAAGAATACTGTGACGAGTTAGATATAATATAGTAATTCAGAGGTAAAATATTCGGTGGAGTTGAGTTAGAGTTGTGTGCAAGCCTGCAGAACACTGGAGGCCCAGAGAAGGAGTGATTGTGGCAATGCCCAAAAACATTTGTGATGGTGGTATATGAGGGATTGTGTATAATTTTGTGTAGGTTCATATTTTAGGTGTGCTGCTCTGTCCATTCTGTATTCCTTGTGTGTGCATTGTCCTGTTTGCTGGTTTAATCACCCCCTGCCAGGATTTTGTTCCTAAGTCTGGGGGAGGGGACCTGGGATCCATCTAAACGCTGTTTACGGGGGAGATTCTTGAGTCTATCTGAGGACTTCAAGAGACAAGGAGTAAGATTGATCCTCTGGGGCAGAAACTGATGCTTCCCAGAGAGACCTGGACATTTATCGCTTACTGGACTATATTCGTGTTTCTGGACTATTTTACCCTCTGTGTGGTGGATTATTATATGGACCTTCTGATTTGCTTGGAATAAAGGATCTATGGATTGTTCATCCAGCTCTCGCTCTTATGATTGTGTGATATCGGAGAAAGACTCCTTGACAACAGTATTAGAGACTCAGGTGCAGGACGGGGCAGCAAAGTACCCCTATTCCACCGTAGTGAGTACCAGACCTCAACTCGGGTAATGACTGTTTCCAGCGGTACCAGTCCTATAGCTGAGGTCTTGCATAGACTTAGGCAAACAGTTTGGTACAGAGAAACCCAGTAAATGAGCTTTGTCCAACAGAAGTCGGAAACCCCTAGCAGGAGCAAGACACCAAGGGTTGAAGGCAACCATGGCCATGCGGGACTCCAAGACTTTACTGAGTGGAACAATGGCATCTGATAATGAGGGTTGAGGACAGTGGAAAAACAGCGGTAGTGCCAAGATCCATGGAGCAGTCTGCAGTAGCAGTGTGCTTTGAAGTCAAATGTTCCATACCTACAATGTTCAAGTGTTGTGCCCACAGTAAAGATGTGAAAGAAATACTATGCAGAACTATTAGTAAAAGACTGTTGAATGAGAACAATGTATCTGAGTCCATTAATCCCCTGTGGGAGACTCCTGGGTCAAACAAGGGCCTGAACAGAGGTATGGCCTACACACACAAAGTCCACCACACCCCACCAGGAACCCCGCCAACAACCATCCCTTCCCCTTGCTCTGTGGAGGGGACTGGGCCAAGGAGAGGGAGCAGCCGAGCCGAAGAAAAGGGAGCCCCTCACCTGCGACCACATTGGGGTCCTCCTGCGCCCCTGGCCTCCCCTCTTCAGCTGTTTTACTGAATTATTGTGACTCAAATCAAGAAAAATTAGGATTCTGCAGAATCTGAAGTTTTTTGTAAAATTCACAAAGAATTTGATCCGTCATTAATGACTCGCTCATCTAATCTTGGCTCCCATCCCAGTCTCTCCCTTTGTCTTTTGTTTTCACCATCTCCAATCTTTCTTTCATCATCCCTCTTCTCTCTCTATCCTGTTTTCTTATCTCTTCTCTTTTGCCTCTCATCTGTCCTCTTTTTCCTTCCCCCTCTTCTGTGTATGAGTCTCCTCACTCTCTGCTCCCCCTTTCTCCTCCCTTCTCTATTTCTCTCTCCTCTCATCTCTTATCTTCATCTCTCATTCATTATGCTTCCTCCCTCTTTTCTCTTTCCTCTCTTTTCATTATCCGCTTTTTGCATCACTTGTGAATGACTTTACACTTTTCTTTCATCTCTATCGTTTCTCTGTTTCCTTTCTCTCTACTCTCCTCTCTTCTTCTCCATCCTCTTTGTTTTTCATCTTTCCTTTCTGCGCTATCTTTCCTTTTTCCACAAATCAAAAGTAGTTTGAAGCCTTGACTTGCCCTGAAAAGAAATTTAGGTGTGATACTATTTCAGCAGCATTAGCATAACACTAATCAAGCAGGCAGCAGCTGCCATGTCTGTGGTCTTTTTTGTCCCTGCCTCACTGACAGTGACTCTCCTGCCTCACACACAGTGACTCTCCTGCCTCACACACAGTGACTCTCCTGCCTCACACACAGTGACTCTCCTGCCTCACACATACAGTGACTCTCCTGCCTCACACACACAGTGACTCTCCTGCCTCACACACACAGTGACTCTCCTGCCTCACACACACAGTGACTCTCCTGCCTCACACACACAGTGACTCTCCTGCCTCACACACACAGTAACTCTCCTGCCTCACACACACAGTGACTCTCCTGCCTCACACATACAGTGACTCTCCTGCCTCACCCATACAGTGACTCTCCTGCCTCACACATAATGACTCTCCTGCCTCACACATACAGTGACTCTCCTGCCTCACACACACAGTGACTCTCCGGCCTCACACACACAGTGACTCTCCTGCCTCACACACACAGTGACTCTCCTGCCTCACACACACAGTGACTCTCCTGCCTCACTGACAGTGACTCTCCTGCCTCACACACAGTGACTCTCCTGCCTCACACACAGTGACTCTCCTGCCTCACACACACAGTGACTCTCCTGCCTCACACACACAGTGACTCTCCTGCCTCACACACAGTGACTCTCCTGCCTCACACACAATGACTCTCCTGCCTCACACACAGTGACTCTCCTGCCTCACACACACAGTGACTCTCCTGCCTCACACACAGTGACTCTCCTGCCTCACACACACTGACTCTCCTGCCTCTCACACAATGACTCTCCAGCCTCACACACAGTGACTCTCCTGCCTCACACATACAGTGACTCTCCTGCCTCACAGACCCAGTGACTCTCCTGCCTCACACACAGTGACTCTCCTGCCTCACACACACAGTGACTCTCCTGCCTCACACACAGTGACTCTCCTGCCTCACACACAGTGACTCTCCTGCCTCTCACACAATGACTCTCCTGCCTCACACACAGTGACTCTCCTGCCTCACACACAGTGACTCTCCTGCCTCACACATACAGTGACTCTCCTGCCTCACAGACCCAGTGACTCTCCTGCCTCACACACAGTGACTCTCCTGCCTCACAGACACAGTGACTCTCCTGCCTCACACACACAGTGACTCTCCGGCCTCACACACACAGTGACTCTCCGGCCTCACACACACAGTGACTCTCCGGCCTCACACACACAGTGACTCTCCGGCCTCACACACACAGTGACTCTCCGGCCTCACACACACAGTGACTCTCCTGCCTCACACACACAGTGACTCTCCTGCCTCACACACAATGACTCTCCTGCCTCACATACAGTGACTCTCCTGCCTCATACACACAGTGACTCTCCTGCCTCACATATACAGTGACTCTCCTGCCTCACACACACAGTGACTCTCCTGCCTCACACACACAGTGACTCTCCTGCCTCACACACAGTGACTCTCCTGCCTCACACACAATGACTCTCCTGCCTCACACACAGTGACTCTCCTGCCTCACACACACAGTGACTCTCCTGCCTCACACACAGTGACTCTCCTGCCTCACACACACAGTGACTCTCCTGCCTCACACACAGTGACTCTCCTGCCTCACACACAATGACTCTCCTGCCTCACACACACAGTGACTCTCCTGCCTCACACACAGTGACTCTCCTGCCTCACACACAGTGACTCTCCTGCCTCACACACACTGACTCTCCTGCCTCTCACACAATGACTCTCCAGCCTCACACACAGTGACTCTCCTGCCTCACACACACAGTGACTCTCCTGCCTCACACATACAGTGACTCTCCTGCCTCACACACACAGTGACTCTCCTGCCTCACACACAATGACTCTCCTGCCTCACATACAGTGACTCTCCTGCCTCATACACACAGTGACTCTCCTGCCTCACATATACAGTGACTCTCCTGCCTCACACATACAGTGACTCTCCTGCCTCACACATACAGTGACTCTCCTGCCTCACACACACAGTGACTCTCCTGCCTCACACACACAGTGACTCTCCTGCCTCACACACAGTGACTCTCCTGCCTCACACACAGTGACTCTCCTGCCTCACACACAGTGACTCTCCTGCCTCACACACACAGTGACTCTCCTGCCTCACACACAGTGACTCTCCTGCCTCACACACACAGTGACTCTCCTGCCTCACACACAATGACTCTCCTGCCTCACACACAGTGACTCTCCTGCCTCACACACACAGTGACTCTCCTGCCTCACACACAGTGACTCTCCTGCCTCACACACACTGACTCTCCTGCCTCTCACACAATGACTCTCCAGCCTCACACACAGTGACTCTCCTGCCTCACATATACAGTGACTCTCCTGCCTCACACACACAGTGACTCTCCTGCCTCACACACACAGTGACTCTCCTGCCTCACACACAATGACTCTCCTGCCTCACACACAGTGACTCTCCTGCCTCACACACACAGTGACTCTCCTGCCTCACACACACAGTGACTCTCCTGCCTCACACACAGTGACTCTCCTGCCTCACACACACAGTGACTCTCCTGCTTCACACACAGTGACTCTCCTGCCTCACACACAATGACTCTCCTGCCTCACACACAGTGACTCTCCTGCCTCACACACACAGTGACTCTCCTGCCTCACACACAGTGACTCTCCTGCCTCACACACACTGACTCTCCTGCCTCTCACACAGTGACTCTCCTGCCTCACACATACAGTGACTCTCCTGCCTCACAGACCCAGTGACTCTCCTGCCTCACACACAGTGACTCTCCTGCCTCACACACAGTGACTCTCCTGCCTCACACACAGTGACTCTCCTGCCTCACACACACAGTGACTCTCCTGCCTCACACACAGTGACTCTCCTGCCTCACACACAGTGACTCTCCTGCCTCTCACACAATGACTCTCCTGCCTCACACACAGTGACTCTCCTGCCTCACACACAGTGACTCTCCTGCCTCACACATACAGTGACTCTCCTGCCTCACAGACCCAGTGACTCTCCTGCCTCACACACACAGTGACTCTCCTGCCTCACAGACACAGTGACTCTCCTGCCTCACACACACAGTGACTCTCCGGCCTCACACACACAGTGACTCTCCGGCCTCACACACACAGTGACTCTCCGGCCTCACACACACAGTGACTCTCCTGCCTCACACATACAGTGACTCTCCTGCCTCACACACACAGTGACTCTCCTGCCTCACACACAATGACTCTCCTGCCTCACACATACAGTGACTCTCCTGCCTCATACACACAGTGACTCTCCTGCCTCACACATACAGTGACTCTCCTGCCTCACACATACAGTGACTCTCCTGCCTCACACACAGTGACTCTCCGGCCTCACACACACAGTGACTCTCCGGCCTCACACACACAGTGACTCTCTGGCCTCACACACAGTGACTCTCTTGCCTCACAGACACAGTGACTCTACTTCCTCACAGACAGATGACTCTCCTGCCTCACAGATACAGTGACTCTCCTGTCTCCCAGACACAGTGACTCTACTTCCTGACAGACAGGTGACTCTACTGCCTCACAGACAGTACTCTTCTGCCTCACAGACACAGTGACTCTCCTTTCTCACAGATACAGTGACTCTCCTGCCTCATACACACAGTGACTCTCCTGCCTCATACACACAGTGACTCTCCTGCCTCATACACACAGTGACTCTCCTGCCTCATACACACAGTGACTCTCCTGCCTCATACACACAGTGACTCTCCTGCCTCATACACACAGTGACTCTCCTGCCTCATACACACAGTGACTCTCCTGCCTCATACACACAGTGACTCTCCTGCCTCACACACACAGTGACTCTCCTGCCTCACACACACAGTGACTCTCCTGCCTCACACACACAGTGACTCTCCTGCCTCACGGTACTCTCGACTCAATGCCTTTTAATTTAATCTTTAATATTTTGTTTTCCTTATACATTAATCTTGTTCACTTCTGTGCTGTCACATGCTATCTGTAATATTATTCAGTGTTTTATGGTTTTCTCTCCTAATCCCTATTGGTGAACTATGATGTCCTCTCATTATCCAGATTCATCACTACATGGCTGCTGCATTTCCTATCTCTGCTTTTATACAGGTTATAATAGTCTCCCCTCATTGGCTTTACTCTACCATGTGATGTGATAGGTGCTAGGCATTATAGGGAGGTCAGCATGGCCGCATGCAAGGTCATGTATTATATTTTTGCTGATACAATCTTTTGCAACGTGTAAAATGGCAGCTAATAAAGTCTTCAGAAGCAGCAGTTGATGTCATCACACGCCTGTGTCAGCAGATTTGGACAACTGGTATATGGTCCAATGACTGGACAAGATTGGTGTTTATTCCTATTCCAAAGATAGGAGACTGTGGAAACTATCAGACTATTGCGCTCATATCTCATGCCAGCAAAATAGTATGGAAGATCCTATAAAGATGGATAGTCTTAAGGGGGCTTTACACACAGCAACATTGCTAGCGATGTCGCTGGTTAAAGCACCCGGCCCCATTGGTTGTGCATCACGGGCAAATCGCTGCCCGTGGTGCACAACATCGTTAGGACCTGTCACACGGGACTTACCTGCCTAGCGACGTCGCTGTGGCCGGCGAACCGCCTCCTTTCTAAGGGGGAGGTTTGTGCGGCGTCACAGCGGCGTCACTAAGCGGCAGCCCAATAGAAGCGGAGGGGTGGAGATGAGCGGGACGTAACATCCCGCCCACCTCTTTCCTTCCTCATTGTGGGCGGCCGCAGGTACGGTGTTGTTCCTCGTTCCTGCAGTGTCACACGTAGCGATGTGTGCTGCCTCAGGAACGACGAAGAACTTGCGTCCTGCAACAGCATTTTATGAAATGAACGATGTCGCGGGCGGGGAGGAGGGTGTCGGCACACTACGCTCACCCCTTCTGCTCGGGTCCGGCAGCTGCTCAGTGGTGGCTCGAGCTGTGGGCCGGATCCCGGGGTTTCTCGAGCGACACTCCTCGCCAAGTGAGTGAAAGGGGGTTGTTGGGTGTAGGGATGATTATTGTCCGTGACGCCACCCACGGTTGTGGTGATTTCACCACCGCTGCTCTATATGGGCTCCCGGGGATGGTGATGCAGAGCAGCCAGGTGTTGTGTTGCCCCTCCGTGGGTAGGGGTTGGTGATCCCGGGGCCCGGTGATGGTGAGGGAGGTGCAGGGCCTGGTGGGCGCAGGGACGCGGGGGCAGCGCTGTGCCTTGCGGCACTGTGGTACTCACTCAGCCTGAGACGTGACACAGTTTTTACGGTGAACTAAACGGCTGGATAGACGGTCCCACGGACGGCTGCACTTGCTCTCCCGGTAGGTGACGGTGATGTCCCTTTTCCTGGCACCTTGATGTACTGGTTGGTTGCGATGGGTCCCCACCGGTAACCCGCTCCCCGGCTTCAAGCTGGACCGGGGGAGCTCTACTCTTTGCCCGCAGGTGCTGGCCCTAAGAAACGGGTGCCTTGGCGGTGGCGGTGTCTCTTCTATACTGGCTGGGCTGTTGCCTTCAATCGGGACTTTGTTGTTGGGGGATCTACGTCCCCTTCACTGACGGATTTGGCAAATTTGGCGACTCCTAGCCTTGCCGGGGTCCGAGAAGCCCCTGCCCTGGTGCTGACTGTCCTTCGGAACACTGCTCCAGACCGCCGGGCACACAGCCAACGGGGTCCTTCCAGGAACTTCCAAACGGTCCCCCTCCAGACAGTCACCGCCGTTGCTGACCTTGCTGACCGGGCCCTACACAAAGCTGGACCCTTCAGGCTTTCCTTCTTTCCTGTCACCTCACTTGCTTTCCTCCTTTACCACTTTTCCACTTTCACTACTTGTTTACTCCTTCCACTTCCTCCTCCCTGACTAGACTGCCTGATTTCCCCGCCTCCAGAGCTGTGAACTCCTCGGTGGGCGGAGCCAACCGCCTGGCCCACCCCCTGGTGTGCATCATCAGCCTCTGAAGGAAGGCAACAAGGATTTGTGGTTAGCTTTGTTGTTCCTACCTGGGATGTGGGGTGTGGTGGTGTGTGACCCGTGTCCCCTGACTTGCCCAGGGCGACACAACGACGTGTCAACGATCAACGATAAGGTGAGTATTTTTGATCGCTAACACTCGCTCGGAGCTGTTACACACAACGACGTCGCTAACGACGCCGGATGTGCGTCACAGAATCCGTGACCCCGGCGATATATCGATATATCGTTAGATACGTCGTTGTGCGTAACGGGGCCTTTACTGTGACAAAGAGCTGCCAGAGGAACAGGCAGGATCCAGAAACGGCAAGCGGAACAGGAGATGAAATTGCTAACAGTAGATGGATGATAGAAAAGTCCAAATAATATAACAAGGGGATCTAGTTTTGCATCATCAACTACACAAACTCTGGAATAGCATGAAGGATATGGGTGTGCTGAACCATCTGATCAGCCTCAACCGGAACTTTTACATCAACCAAGAAGCAACAGTTCGAGTGGAAAACTGTGACCCGGCATGGTTCAAAGTAGAGCGAGGCGTCAGACAAGGCGGCATCCGGTCACCATTTGTCTTCAATATATATGAAGAAAGTATTCTCAGGAAGGCTGGACTTGACAAAAAAAGAATAAGAAATCAAAATTGCTGGACAACTCATCAACGTAAATACGTAGATGATACCACATTGATCGCAACAAATGTAGATGGAATGGAGGACTTATTACGAAGTGTCAAGATGGAAAACTCAAACATGGGACTCCTACTCAATACAAAGAAGACAAACATATTAGCTACTGCCAGGTATGACCGGGACGCGTGAGCTGGACGGCGAAGAAATGGAAGTTGTAAAGGGTTTTAGCCTACTCGGATCAATGACCACTCAAGATGCAGCAACGACATCAGAAGTCAATAGAAGAATAGCTATGGGCAAATCAATAATGAAGTCACTGGACAAGGTCCTCAAATCAAGGAACATTTCACTGGTGATGAAGAAATGGCTCGTACATAGTCAGGGCTTCTCTGTGATCACATATGGATGTGAAATCTGGATGATCAAGAAACAAGACAGAAGAAGAAATGTGGTGCTGGAGAAGGATGTTATCAATACTATGGATGGCAAGAAGAACAAATCAATTTTGAGACAAATCAAGCCAGACATGTCACTCGAAGCAAGGATCACCAAGTTACAACTTGCCTACTTTAGACACATGATACAAAGAGAGCAATCACTGGAGAAGGACATCATGGTAGGAAGAATAGAATGAACAAGGCGAAGAGGAAGACGAGAAAACCGACGACTTGATACTATCAAGAAAGCGGTGGAGAAGACCCTGGTGGACCTATTCAGGCAGAGACGTCTCTGGTGAACCTACCTAGGCGTAGAAGACCCTGGTGGACCTATCTACATATATAAGACCCTGGTCAACCTATCTAGGCAGCGAAGACCCTGGTGGACCAATATTGGCGGTAAAGACCCTAGCGAACCTACCTAGACAGAGAAGACAATGGTCGACCATCTGGTCAGTGAAGACTCTGGTAGACAAATTTAGGCGGAGAAGACCCTGGTAGACCTATCTAGGTGGAGAAGACCCTGGTAGACCTATCTAGGTGGAGAAGACCCTGGTAGACCTATCTAGGCGGAGAATACCCTAGTGTACCTATCTAGGTGGAGAAGACCCTGGTGGACCTATCTAGGCAGAGAAGACCCTGGTAAACCTATCTAGGCGGAGAAGACCTTGGTAGACCTATGTAGGTGGAGAAGACCCTGGTAGACCTATCTAGGTGGAGAAGACCCTGGTGGACCTATCTAGGCTGCACAAACTTGATCTTCCTACAGAGTGTTCATACATCAAGTTGCCATTGCTCGAGATTGAGCAGAAATTCATTAAAAATATATATATTAGCAGCTATTCACACACCATGAATTGTTAATCGTTCCAATTCTCTGGCATCAACTAATTCTTACAATTTTGACATGAATTCAATTCACATTGGATCAATTCGCTCATCTCTAATATTCTGTATATATTTGCATCACATCAATAGCTCATATTTTTCAGTTTTCCTGTAGATTCTTTGTATAGCTTTTCTGGACCAAACCTAAACCAAACTTAAAAGCTTATCTGAGCCCATTTCAGCAGAACTGCTTTTTTTGCTGATGTCATATTGTGGCCACTAGATGTCACTAGCAGCACAGCTACGCCTTTCCCCTCTCACAAATGATGTATTATAATAAGCCGCTATCTGCTGGTGCAATTGTTCATCTCTCCTCACATTTCCCCTTTTCCATACACTTATTAAATCCTGTATTCTGTAACATCTGCGTTTCAATTAATTTTATGTACATGTTAAAAAAGCAACTTTTAAGTCCGCCCATTATAGATAAGACGTAGAAAAATCCGAACGTCCTAAAAAATATATTAACTTTTGACCCAGCGCAGCAAATAGAGCGACCGTCACCAAAGTTTGCTACAAAGTGTCCGCGCATAATTCCAGGAACATAGCGGAGGAGGCGAAATTACATTGTGCCAGGTCTGATGTATGGACTCGTTACAAAACTGCAGCTGATAACTTTCTATTCAGTGACGGCCCCGGGACAATGAATCTATTGTATATTTAATGAAGGAACAGACACGATGATTGGACGACGCGTCGTCCTCCGCCAGGGCCGCGTGTAGGGACACAGCGCAGGATTGTACCAGAACATAGTGTATGTTAGAAAGACGGGAAAGCAAAGTATTAATAATATTCATTCTACTAATATCATCATTATATTATTCTAATATTATGTGTGTACACAGTATGCAACTGTATTATCACCGCCATTATTAATATATCGCTACTATTAACATCATCATCATTTGTATGACTATCAGCAATATTATCATTACTTCTACTGCTGCTAGGATTATTACTGCTAATATTATTACTAGTACTGCGATCATCAGTATATTATTGTTACTACCACTTTTGATATTATAAAAAAAATATAAATAAATCTTTATTTTTATATAGCGCTAACCTATTCCGCCGCGCTTTACATACATCGGGAACACTGTCCCCATTGGGGCTCACAATCTAAATTCCCTATCTGTATGTTTTTGGATATTATTATCATTATTGCTAGTATCATCACCACCACTATTATTATTATTATTATTATTATTACCACTATTACTACTACTAACTTTACTACTATGACTATTAGTATTATTCTACTATCATCAGTATTATTATTCTTACTACTACTATTACCACACATTTGTATTATTATTATTATTTTTATTATGTGTTTTATTATTTGTAATAATAATAATAATACTAATAATAATAGTTTTTTTATTATTTGTATTATTATTTCTTTTATCTATTATTATTATTAGTATTTTACTATTATTATGATTACTTTTTGTATTACTATTGTTTATTATTTCTATTAGTATTATTATTTGTATTATTATTTATTATTATTATTTGTATTATTATTATCTGTATTATTATTTGTATTATTAGTATTTGTTTCATTATTTTTTGAGTTATTTATTTGTATTATTAATATTCTGTATTATTATTGCTACTATTATTATTTGTTTTATTACTTGTAATAATACTACTACTACGACTACTACTACTGATACTTTTTTTTCATTATTTTGTATTAATATTTTTTATATTTATTATTATTATTATTATTAGTAGTAGTAGTCGTAGTAGTATTAGTATTAGTATTACTATTATTTTTATTATCATCATTATCATTATTAGTATTTGTAATAATGATAATAACATATTTTGTATTATTGTTTATTATTTTTATTATTTGTTGTATTATTATTTATTATCATTTGCATTATTATTAGAATTATTATTATTTATTTTATTATTTTTTTGTGTTATTATTTATTTGTATTATTACTATTCTGTACTAACTATTATTACTGTTATTATTATCATCATTATTATTATTATTATTATTATTATTATGTTTGAATTATTTTTCTCATTATTATTATTATTATTATTATTATTATTACAAATACTGATAATGATGATGATTATTACTACTGCTCACTATTATTATTCCTACTACTACATTTGTTATTATCATCATTACTGTCACGGCTATCAGTATTATTATTATTATTATTATTTCTACAACTACTAATTTTTTTCTTATTATTATTATTATTATTATTATTACTATTACTATCATCATCATTATTTTTATTACAATTATATTATTGCTACTATTGTCACTATCATTATTACTATTATTACTACTAGTACTGTTCTTAGTACTATAGCATTTTATTATTACTATTATTTTTCTCATGTACTGCACCCTTCCATTGCTGATTATAAGCCCTGGTGGACAGGGGCTTCTCTCTGCCTGTAGTAGTTTATCACTCATTTATTCACATTTATAATACTAGTTTTCATCTCATGTTATATATTCTGTTTTATGTTTTATATGTACAGCTGCCGGGAATTAAGAGTTCTTTAAATGGGAACTGTACACTCAATAAGCATTGAAGAAATTAATAGTGGAAGCAAATATTATAAACTTTCTAATATATTAACAGAGAATTTAGATTATTTCTCCACTTATGAGCCACTTCTTCTCCTGCCTCTGCCTTCTTAACTTACCATCTAGTTTGTAAAAACAGCTCAGCTTCATCTTACTGATGACAGGGCAGACATTCAGCTCAGTGAGGTGTCGGGTTACACAGACTATTATACGCTATGAAGGGGAGATGGGTGAGAAAACAAGGAAAGTGAGACACAGAAAGATCGTGCTGAGCTGTTACCACTCAACAGAGCTGGATTCACATCTACACTGCTGAGTACTGCTGTATAATGTCCTCCATGCTGCTGGATTCACATCTACACTGCTGAGTACTGCTGTATAATGTCCTCCATGCTGCTGGATTCACATCTACACTGCTGAGTACTGCTGTATAATGTCCTCCATGCTGCTGCTCCTTTTCTCTGTTTGATAACTAAGGAATGAAGAGCAGGAATCCCTCTTGTTTGTGTATGGGAGATTTCATGGCAGCTAGTCTTGTCTCACACGGTGCTTGGCTCTAAACTTGCAGAGTGTTCTGGTGGCATTTGACGCTGGTCACACTGCAGAGTCTGACACTCCTTTCTATGCTTCCTTTGATTCTTCTCAGTTACACAAATGGGCTTTGGCATTGACCAGCTGTTGACCTCTTATATCACGTTGTGGGGGACCTATAACAGTCACTCCCTGACTTTTTAAGATGGAGGAGTCTGTTTTCCCATGCCGACTATAGCTTTTGCTACATCGCTCCATGTTCTGTTGTATCCCAATCCTGATGGGGGTTGTAGATCTTTATGCATGGCGTTGTTGTCGAGTTCTCTTGTCATCTCGGTTTCTCCCTGCTCTTATTTTCCCCCTTATCACTTGTCGGCTAATACCTCTGTGTGTGCGTAGTGTGTGATCGAGTTTTGGTTTCCGCTGTTTATCCTTATATGTGGGTTATACCACTACTGTCCCAATCCTCCCCTGGAGTGAGGGAGAGGGGTTATTAGATCAAGACTATAAAGGAGAAGGGTAAGAGGACGGTGACCCAGACATTTTCACAATCAGACGTATCTCTGGTATCAGGGATAGCTAGGGCAACCCTTGTCTGAGGGCCAGTTTAGGAGCCACGATCCACAGTTACCCAATCACACCCTGTGATAGTCTCCACTCACTAGTTCAGAGTCATTTGCAAGTTAAAACATAAAGGCCATGGAGAGTAAAACTGGTGAAAATGCAGAATACAAGTCATATAAAGGCAAGATATAGTGTTACTGCTCATGAAAACACAAAACAACTCATCCTGAAAAGTTATCTAAAAGTACGGCAAACCAATAATGAAAAATAATATTATTTCAATTATGATTTCTGCTATGCTATAGTCATAACCGATCAGCTGTTGTAAGTTCTGGTGGCAGCTGGATGTAAACGCATTGAACAAAGCTACCCTGCCATGCAACAGAGCTCCCCTGCCCAGCAATAGAGCTCTGCGCTCCCCTGCCCAGCAACAAAGCTCCACTGCCCAGTAACAGAAGCAACAGAGCTTCCCTGCTCAGAAACAAAGATCCCCTGCCTAGCAACAGAGCTGCCCTACCCAGCAACAAAACTCCCCTGCCCAGCAACAAAGCTCCCCTGCCTAGCAAGAGAGCTCTCCTGCCAAGCAACAGAGATCCCCTGCCCAGCCACAAAGATCCCCTGCCCAGTAACAGACTTCCCCTGCCCAGTAACGGAACTCCCCTGCCCAGCAACAAAGATCCCCTGCCCAGCAACAGAACTCCCCTGCCCAGCAACAAAGATCCCCTGCCCAGCAATAGAGCTCCCCTGCCCAGCAATAGAGCTCCCCTGCCCAGGAACAAAGCTCCCCTGCCAAGCAACAGAGCTCCCCTGCCCAACAATAAACCTCCCCTGCTCAGCAATAGAGCTCCACTGCCCAGCAACAAAACTCTCCTGCTCAGAAACAGAACTCCCCTGCCCAGCAACAGAACTCCCCTGCCCAGCAACAGAACTCCCCTGCCCAGCAACAGAACTCCCCTGCCCAGCAATAGAGCTCTGCGCTCCCCTGCCCAGCAACAAAGCTCCACTGCCCAGTAACAGAAGCAACAGAGCTTCCCTGCTCAGCAACAAAGATCCCCTGCCTAGCAACAGAGCTGCCCTGCCCAGCAACAAAACTCCCCTGCCCAGCAACAAAGCTCCCCTGCCTAGCAAGAGAGCTCTCCTGCCAAGCAACAGAGATCCCCTGCCCAGCCACAAAGATCCCCTGCCCAGTAACAGACTTCCCCTGCCCAGTAACGGAACTCCCCTGCCCAGCAACAGAACTCCCCTGCCAAGCAACAAAGATCCCCTGCCCAGCAATAGAGCTCCCCTGCCCAGGAACAAAGCTCCCCTGCCAAGCAACAGAGCTCCCCTGCCCAACAATAAACCTCCCCTGCTCAGCAATAGAGCTCCCCTGCTCAGCAACAAAGCTCCCCTGCCCAGCAACAAAACTCTCCTGCCCAGCAACAAAGCTCCCCTGCCCAGCAACAAAACTCTCCTGCCCAGCAACAGAACTCCCCTGCCCAGCAACAGAACTCCCCTGCCCAGCAACAGAACTCCCCTGCCCACCAACAGAACTCCCCTGCCCACCAACAGAACTCCCTTTGCCCAGCAACAGAACTCCCTTTGCCCAGCAACAGAAATCCCCCTGCCCAGCAACAGAGCTGCTCTGCCCAGCTGCATTCAGTCTATAGTAGCTGCTGCGCAGTGCAGTTGTTCCAAAGATATCACATCCGGCTTCCACCAGAGCTGATAACAGCTGACCAGTGGGAGTATCGGGTACCGAACCCCCCCAAATATTGGTAATATATCCTAAAAATACGTAATTAATATCTTTTGACCGGACAACATGTGTAAATTGTTGTTAAATCTTCATCATTTTCTGTATTTTAATGTCTATCTATCTATCCCTCTATCTATCTATCCCTCTATCTATCTATCTATCATCTGTCTATCTATCTATCTATCTATTTCTATCTATCTATCTATCCCTCTATCTATCTATCTATATATCTATCTATCTATCATCTGTCTATCTATCTATCTATTTCTATCTATCTATCCCTCTGTCTATCCCTCTATCTATCTATCCCTCTATCTATCTATCATCTATCCCTCTATCTATCCATCTATCTATCCCTCTATCTATCTATCTATCTATCCCTCTATCCCTCTATCTATCTATCCCTCTATCTATCTATCCCTCTATCTATCTATCCCTCTATCTATCTATTAATCTATCTATCCCTGTAGCTATCTATCCCTGTAGCTATCTATCTATCCCTCTATCCCTCTATCTATCCCTCTATCCATCTATCTATCCATCTATCTCTATCTATCTATCCATCTATCTATCTATTCCTCTATCTATCTATCTATCTATCTATCTATCTATCTATCCCTCCCTCTATCTATCTATCTATCTATCTATCTATCTCTCCCTCTATCTATCCCTCTATCTATCCCTTCCTCTATCTATCTATCTATCTATCTATCTATCTATGTATCTATCCCTCTATCCCTCTATCTATCCATCTATCCATCTATCCATCTATCCATCTATCCATCTATCCATCTATCCATCTATCCCTCTATCTATCCCTCTATCCATCCATCCATCCATCCATCCATCCATCTATCTATCTATCTATCCCTCTATCTATCCATCTATCTCTATCTATCTATCTATCCATCTATCTATCTATTCCTCTATCTATCTATCTATCTATCTCTATCTATCTATCTATCCATCTATCTATCTATTCCTCTATCTATCTATCTATCCCTCTATCTATCCATCTATCTCTATCTATCTATCCCTCTATCTATCCATCTATCTCTATCTATCTATCTATCTATCTATCTATCTATCTATCTATCTATCTATCTATCCCTCCCTCTATCTATCTATCTATCTATCTATCTATCTATCTATGTATCTATCCCTCTATCTATCTATCTATCTATCTATCTATGTATCTATCCCTCTATCTATCTATCTATCTATCTATCTATCTATCTATCTATCTATCTATCTATCTATCTATCTATCTATCCCTGTATCTATCTATCCCTCTATCCCTCTATCCCTCTATCCCTCTGTCCCTCTATCTATCTATCTATCTATCTATCTATCTATCCATCTATCCATCTATCCATCCATCCATCCATCCATCCATCCATCCATCCATCCATCTATCTATCTATCTATCTATCCCTGTATCTATCTATCCCTCTATCCCTCTATCCCTCTATCCATCTATCCATCTATCCATCTATCCATCTATCTATCCCTCTATCCATCCACCATCTGTTATAACCTCTGTAATAGAGGATAATCAGATCTTAGACATATTTTGCACCTTCCTCCCGGATTTTCTCCTCCTTTCTGCAGGAATGTGCGGTGCTTTCTTGCTCGGTGGTGTAATGCGTCGCCTGTAATAATGGATACTACAGAGTATTCACATTGTACACGGTCTTCAAAGGAAACACAATGTTATTACAAGGCATACAAATGCGGACGCCATAGCTGGGATCCATGTAGTGTTATCTGTAAAGCACCTGGTGCCCTAATTCCTTGCTCGTGGAGGCACCGGGGAGCTGCCGGCACAGTCACGACGATGCTAAGGTGCATTATTGAAGAACATCATTTAGGAAGCATTGGTTATGGCCTTTATTTAGACTTTTTCACACACTCACATAAATATTCATACCGCGCCATCTGTTTTCTCACTTTTGTATTAATTATGAGTGGGAAGATGTCTACGACAACACTACACATCTACCCCCTATTCACTCCCTTTATAGACGCTCGATGACTTTACCTTTAATTACGGACGGTTTATTGTTCACTCTTCGTTGGGGGGGGACATGTTTGAAAAGGGAACGTCTTGGCCTAATATGAAGCTAAACTGAGTCGGGTGAATAATTTAGCGAAATGGAAATTGTTACCCTGTGAGTTATTATCTTGAGCTGTTCTTTGGATGTTATTACACACGAGCGAATGGATTTGACGCAAATTCGCTTCAAATATAAAAAAAATATTTAGATATTCCCCAGAAACGTTTTTTTTTTTTGAGATTCGGTTTACTTGATTTTTTGAGTTTAGCGATCTCTCCACAGTCGACTCGATTTTCTAAGCTTTAGGGCTCCCATATGATGCAACGTCCTCCAGAGGCTAAGAGCTACGGACTCACAGTGGAATGACCAGGCCCTTCACCATCAGTTTCAGGCTGGAATTTCCGACAACATTAACCTCTTAACCACCCGGCGATTGTCTATTTTTCGTTTTTTTTTATTTATTTATTTTTTTATACTTTTCCATCAACATAGTCATAGGAGGGTTTGTTTATTGCAGAGCAAGTTGTACTTTGAATGAAACCATTATTTTTTTCAACTTTATTTTTATTATATTTACTAGCTGTAGTACCCGGTGTTGCCCAGGATAGTAATTAAGTGTTTCGCTGTCTGTCTCTCTCTCCTTCTCTGTCTGTCTTACTATCTCTCTCGGTCTCTGCCCATCTCTCTCTGTCCCTCTCTGTCTGTCTGTCTCTGTCTGTCTCTCTCTATATCTGTCTCTCTCTGTCTGTGTCTGTCTGTCTCTCTATCTCTGTCTGTCTTTATCTCTGTCTGTCTCTGTCTGTCTTTCTCTCTCTATTTCTGTCTGTCTCTCTGTCTGTCTCTCTCCCTCTCTCTTTCTCTCTCTGTCTGTCTTTCTGTCTATCTCTGTCTGTCTCTCTGTCTCGCTCCCTCTCTCTGTCTCTCACTGTCTCTCTCTGTCTGTCTCTCTGTCTATCTCTGTCTCTCTCTGTCTGTCTCTCTGTCTCGCTCCCTCTCTCTATCTCTCTCTCTGTCTATCTATGTCTCTCTGTCTGTCTTTCTGTCTATCTCTCTCTCTGTCTGTCTCTCTCTATCTGTCTCTGTCTCTCTCTGCCTTTCACTGTCTATCTCTATCTGTTTCTCCACTGATATCATATTAACTGACACATAAACTTCTTATACTAAGAATGTATTTAGTTACCTATAGCAACCAATCAGAGTTCCAATTGATTAGGACAGAATTTAGGGGAATGCCAAATATGCATTCACCTCTTAAACGTCTGCAGGTCGAATTACGAGTTGAATGTCAGGCATGCATGCAGTATTTATCTACAGATACCAGTGAATCACGAGTCCGAGTAGAGAGGTAACTGATTTATTGCGGAAGTACAAAATAATAAAAGAAGCCATTTGCACCATTTTGAGTAAAGTTCCCAGCTCCATTGACTTTAATGTAAACAGTTTTTTTGGCAAATAACTGTAAAGCACGGGGTTAAATTTTCCCCGTCTATGACGTTCCCAGAGTCAAATGGAGTGTCTGTGCAAAATCTTGTGATTGTAAATGTGACAATGTGGATTGTTTTAGTGGACCTACACACACACACACACAGACACACAGACACACAGACACACACACACACACACAGACACACATACATATGTTGCGGGCGGAGGAGGGGACGCTGCGCTCACCCACTGCTCAGGTCCGGCTGCTGCTGCTGCTGCTCGGTGGTGGCTCGAGCGGTGGGCCGGATCCCGGGGACTCGAGCGGCGTTCCTTGTCCGTGAGTGAAAGGGGGTGGTTTGGGTTTAGGGATATTGTCCGTGACGCCACCCACGGTTGTGGTGAGATTGGTGACACCACCGCTGCTCTGGACGGGGATCCCGGGAGCGATGACAGGGAGCAGCTTGGATGTTGGTTCTCCCCTCCGTGGGTAGGGGGTTGGTTGTCCCGGGGCCCGGTGATGGGGTAGGGATGATGGCAGGCGGGTTACGGGGCCTGGTGAGGTGCAGGGTCGCGGGGGCAGCGCTGTGCCGCACGGCACGGTGGTACTCACTCAGCCAGTAACGAATACAGTCTCCGGTAAAACAAACGGCTGGATGGACGGGTCCCACAGACTGCTGCGGTGTTTCTCCTCCCGGCAGGTTGATGGTGACTGCCTTTCCCTGCACCTGTGTAGTGTGTATGGTTCCAATGGGTTCCCACCGGTAACCCGCTCCCCAGCTTGGATGGGTGCTGAAGGAGCCCCTTTTGCCCGCAGGCTCTGGCCCTGGGAACTTTAGCCTTGGCGGTGACTGTGTTTCCCTTCACGGTTTGAGCTGTCGCCTTCTATTGGGACTTGACTGCTGGGAAACCCCGGAGGTTCCCTTCGCTAACGGATTTGACAATTTCAACGGCGACTCCTAGTCTTGTCGGCGTCCGTAAGCCCTGCCGGATGGTGCTGGCTTCTCTTTGTTCACCGGTCCGGTACCGCCGGGCCACCGCCCGTCCACGGTCCTTACGGCTCACTCCAATCGGCCTCTCCTGCAGACGGTCACCACCGTCTGCCAACCTTGCTGTAACGTCCGGGCCACACACCCGGACTGCTTTCTGTCTGCTCCGCTACCACTTTACGTCCTCTCACTTTCACTACTCAACTCAGAACTCCTTCCTTTTCCCGCCTCCAGGACTGTGAACTCCTCGGTGGGCGGGACCAACCGCCTGGCCCACCCCCTGGTGTGGACATCAGCCCCTGGAGGAAGGCAACAAGGATTTTGTGTTACACATACACACACATACATATACATACACACATACATACACACACACACACACACACACACACACACACACACACACATATATACACACATACATACATACACACATACATACACACATACATACGCATACACACGCACACACATATATACACACACATACACACACAGTACATATAAATGTACATACACACACACACACACACACACACACACACACACACACACACACACATATAGACACACATATAACATACACACACACACACATACACTATATATACACTCAGCTTTATACACTAGATAATATAAAAATGTAAGAAAATAATTATATAGAGTTATATAAAGTATATATCAACAGTTTCAATAAAGTCTGATATCTGCGGCTGAATGGAGCAGACGGGTAGTTTCAAGAAGGAAAAGTTAAGGGGTATTCCCATCTTCAAGAGCCTATACCAATATATAGTAGGTATAATAATAATAATAATAACAATAATAATAATATTAGCAAATACCTCCAATTACAGATATAGTATAGCTCTCCTGATTCACTGTCACTTACCTCATGTTCAGTGCATTGCAGGACCTTAGGTATCCATGGTTACGACCACGCATATAGTTAGTTAGTTAGTTGCTAGTGGGCTAGTGGTCATAACCATGGATACCTAAGGTCCTGCAATTCACTGCACATGATGTAAGAGACATGGCTATATCAGGAGATCTATACTACATTTCTAATTGGGGGTATTTGCTAATATTCTTATTATTACACCTACTACATATTGGGATATGATCTTGGAGATGGGAATAACCCTTTAAGTGTCTTGTATTATCCCAGGAACTCAGACTGGATCAGTGGTGTCAACAAAGAGGTCCCAGACATGCCATGTCCAGTTGAAATTGTCCAAGGAATCGTGTAGGATAGTAGTAATCCGTTCCATTAAATTAATGTCTTTTACACATGCATATAAGTCTGATACAGAAGGGGGAGCTACTTTCTTCCAACACAGAGAAAACAAGCATTTAGCTGCTATTAGGAGATGTAATAATACTGTTGGGGGAGACCTCCGGGTCTCTCTCAGGGTCACGGAGTTGGATTTCAAATCAGAACTGCGCAAATGTATATGAATCAGGAAAATGACCACACAGAGAAACGTGTCTCTATTTGGGAGAAGTGGAGGCCTTCTGCCGGTGTATTCAAAAGTATAACATTTTATACAGCTTATTGGACAGTCCTGTAAAACAACATTCCTTTAAGTCATTCAGGTGTATCTGGGAACAGACGAGAATCTACTGAAGAATATTGATTATTTATGAGTCTAACCGGTTTTCAAAGAATCTGTTCTATTGAAAAATGTTAGTTTACTTATTTATGAGACTACAAACTCATTACTTAGCCCTAAGCATAGTTTGTTTACATATACAATCCTTGCAACATTTCAATCAGATATATGTAGAAAGCAATACATAAAACATTCAAAATACAGATTAATCTTATTATATTATAATATTATTATACCGGACAAACGATTCATAGCCTAGGCCTTCACAATACTTTGGTCCCAGATTTACGTAAACCTGGTGGAAACACATTCAGTAAATAAGCAACCAGGTCTAAATGGATGAGTTTGACTTATACTTTACAAACTAGGGTCTCGACCTCCCTCCAGAAGCCAGCATCCCAGGACAGGTCCAAAAAATGTGGTACAGAGAGGCGCTATTAACTGTTGGAGATGTAATGCTATCTGGTAAGGCATGATTATATCTGTGGAGGAGTTCAGGCATATGATATCACGTCATCAGTATTTTAATTGTATTCTCTTTGTATAATGTGTTGATAGTGGACCTAAATGCCCTGGACCATACCACCCTCCATGTTTAGTGCGGCATGTCTCTACCCGCCCAACCCTCCCATCTCCTGATATAAGAGTGTTTAGGTGGTTCTGCAGTGTTATACTTACTTATACCCCCATTGATCTCATGGCAGTCGAGAAGTAGTGAGCTATTTGTTGGAATGAAATATATAACTTTAATGGTAACTTGTAGAAACCATTACTTTTACCATAAAGTGTATTAAAAAATGGGAAAAAAATTACAAGTGCGAGGAAATTGCAAAAAAAGTGAGAATATGATTCTCCAAGTTAGAGCGATTACTTAGATACCAAGCTGTTACACCTCGTGGCTCCCCTGTTGCAAGGAATGATGTGGTCTCCCATTCCTTGCCTGCCACGAGCCCTCCTGCTCAGCAGCACCGAAGGTCTGGGAGACTACGCAATGTGCAGAGCTTAACTGCTCAGGGAAGCAGCAAGACTTCCGTTATCTTTGCACATTGTGAAATCGAGGCTCCCGCTTCTATGCCCCAGAGGCGGGAAGATGAACATGTGCACTACGTGGCATGTTCTAATTCGCTCACTGACGTCACACAGCTTGATGACAAGGCTGGTGATGTGGTGAACTCTGACTGGCCAGGCTGGGACGTCGTTGACCCTGATTGGGCCAAGGCTGTCATCTCAGCCTTGCGCCCGCCCTTGGGTGGAGCTGCACCTCCTTAAAAGCTCCTCCTACCAATATGGCGGCGTGCGACCGTCCTCTATTGTTGGATGACTGGCAGCGTGCTGCTACGCCGCAGTACAGGCATTTTTGTCTACTTGTGGGCTTTGCCCTTGCTGCTCCGGCAGTACCTTGTTTGCAGGCCGTGTTCCTGCCCTAGGTGAGCTCCTCGGTTCTCCTTCGGACTCACCTGGTTCTTGAAGCACACGTGCGTGGGCACCGCTGTGCTACCCTCGTGCCACGTTTCCGTGACTTTCCTCTGGGCACACGTGCGCGGGCACCGCTGTGCTTCCTCGTGCAACAAGTACACCGAGCTGTGAGCCCCGTGCCATACAACCCTCACGGGTTAGGGCGGACCAGTGTACGCAGATCGTCTGTGACGTAGCAGACGATCATCAGCAGCAATCCGCTCACTCTTCAATAACCCTAGCAGCGGACCCCTACACCGCACAGTGGATCTTGACCGGCGGAAGCTGTCTCTATACCATCTTGGCACGCTTCCCCGGGTCCCCCTCGTAACACCAAACACTTCGTTTTTCCTTTATTTAATTGGTGAAAAAATATTCAGAAGTTTGTAAAGAGTATTTTTTAACCCCTTAAGGACAAAGCTAGTTTTGTACGTAATGACCGCGCCATTTTTTGCAATTCTGACCAGTGTCACTTTCATAGGTTATAACTCTAGAACACTTCAATGGATCCTGGTGATTCTGCCATTATTTTTTCGTGACACATTGTAGTTCAGGATAGTTGTAAATTTAGGACGATATTTTTTGCTTTTATTTGTGGAAAAATCGGAAATGTGACGAAAATTTAGCAGTTTTCAAACTTTTAATTTTTACGCCCTTAAACCAGAATTAAATCACACAAAATATTTAATAAATATCACTTCCTTCATGTCTACTTTACATCAGTGCAATTTGTGAAACAAAATTTTTGGGGGTAAGTAAGAAGAGTTCAAAGTTCTCATTTTTTCAACAAAATTTACAAAACCATTATTTTTGGGACCACATCACATATAAAGTGACTTTGAGAGGCCGAGGTGATAGAAAATACCCAAATGCGACACTTCTCTCAATTCTAAAAACTGCACCCCTCAAAGTACTCAAAACCACATCCAAGAAGTTTAATAACCCTTCAGGTGCTTCACAGGAACTAAAGCGATGTTGAAAGAAAAAAACCCCAAAAATTATAATTTTTCCTAAAAATGTTGCACTAGCCCCAATTTATTCACTTTTAGACGAAATAACACAACAAAATGGAACTCAAAATTTGTTACCCAATTTCTTCTAGCTCGCTGATACCCCACATGTGGTCAGAAACCTCTGTTTGGACAAAAGGGAGGGCCCGAAACAGAAGAAGCAATATTTGAATTTTGAAACACAAATTAGGCTGAAATAGATTGCGGGCACCATGTTGCATTTGCTGGGCCCCTAAGGTACCTAAACCACAGAAATTTCCCACAAGTGACCCCATTTTTGAAACAAGACCCCTCAAGGATTTTATCCAGGGGTATAGTGAGCATTTTGAACCCACAGGTGTTTCAAAGAATTTAATGACCTTAGGTCGTCATATTGAAAATTTTCATTTTTTTCACAAAAATGTTGCTTTAGTACCAAATTCATTACTTTTTCAAGAGGAAACACCAAAAACTAGACCCCACTGTTTGTTATCCAATTTCATATGAGCGCAAGGATACCTTACATGTGGTAAAAATAACTTTTTTTGGACAAACGGTAGAGCTCGAAATGGAAGGAGCACCATTTGAATTTTGAAAAAGTTAAAATAAATTGCAGACACAATGTCACATTTTCAGGGCTCCTAGGGTACCTATACAGCAGAAACCCCACAAGTGACCCTATTTTAGAAACTAGACCCCTCAAGGAATTTATTCAGGGGTATAGTGAGTATTTTAAATCCCCAGGTATTTCACAAAAATGTTTCTGTAGCACCAAATGTATCACTTTTAAGCCCACGATCTGGAGACATCGTGTCTAGGACATAGTGTCATCCCTCCTACGGAGATGCAAGTGTTATCCACAGGAGAATGCAGCTGCCCATGCCCTCAATCAGGGTTCAGGCTGCTGCAGACTTTAGCTCTATTCTCCCCACCGAGAACACTCTCATCTCCGCAGCGTAAATTGACATGCTGAGGCTCAAGAAGCTGCGCCACAGGTCAGCTGACAGCTGTGGTCTAGTATTCTCAGGGTGGGAAGAGCCATGGTTATTTGGCCCTTCCCAGACTATAAATAGCAGGCTGCAGCTGTCCCAGAAGTAGCGCATTCATTATATGCGTCAATCCTGGTGCTTCGTCCCAGTTCATCCCATTACCCTGCTGCGGTGGCAAACGGGGTAATAAATAGAGTTGATACAAGCTGTGTAATATCACCTAGCATCAAGCCCTGGCATTAGTGACGTCACAGCATCTATCAGATACCCAACATCACAAACCCACTTAATAATAATAAAAAAATAGACGGCAACATTTTTTTTATTTGAAAAAACACTTCCCAACAAAGGAAATCTGCTCCGCTGTAATCCATTTTGGAGGTCCCACGACAACTCTGGACCTTCCAGAATATGGGGTGCACGCTCAGGGAACGTATCTACCATTTTCTGTAAGTGCAGGCACTCCATGGGAGGAGTGTGGGTGCAGACATCTCAGTGAGAATACTGCACTCACACTCACCCGCTCCACAGCACTACAGGAAACCGGGGGGTTGACAGCCTGACAGGGGGTGACTTCAGAGGACCTTTCTGTATTATCTGACACATAAAATCAGAGGAGGAGGATAACTGCATACCACAAGTGCGGCAGCCATTTTAGATCATTGGGAGGGGCATTGCGACGGGTGACGGGTACCGGGTGGGGAGGGAGGACATTTTGGGTACACTGGGGAATGGGGGAGGACATTCATCTCCAATCTGACATATTTGATCATGCCAGATGGGAGATGAATCATTTTTTTACCGACACTGCATTAACTTTCACATGGTCACTGTTATATGGTTTGTAACAGTGATCACTTGACCGGAGACTGGAAAAACCAACAGGGATTGTGATCTCCAGTGTCTGATCTACCCTCAGTAGCTGAAATCCTGGAGATTTTCCAAAGTTGGGGGCGCTATACCCAGGGGTGGGAATCAAATTTTTAACAACAGGTTCTCTGTAAACCCTGCCCATTTGGAAACCACACCCATTCTGTAACCACACCCATTTTGTTAGCTACACCCATTTTCACGCACTTTTCTCAACCAAAAAATCCAAGTAATTTAAAGTAAAATCTCTTTCCCCTTCTTCTCCTCCTATACCTACTCTCTCCTGTCCAGCACCAGTTGTTCCAGTCACTGTCACTGTTGTCCATTCTTATTGTATTAAACGTTTTTTCTACAATTTTTAAAAATTATTCCTAAAGGAGCCCTGCAAAAATTCTAACGGACGACCTTCCCCATATAGTTCTCATCCCATGTGGTCTCTTGTGCCCCCTGCAGATCCCATCCCATGTGGTCTCTCCCCCCCGCAGATCCCATCCCATGTGGTCTCTCCCCCCCTGCAGATGCCATCCCATTATGGCCTCTTTCCCCCTTCAGATACCATCCCATTATGGCCTCTTTCCCCCTTCAGATCCCATCCTATGATGGCCTCTTTCCCCCTTCAGATCCCATCCCATTATGGCCTCTTTCCCCCTTCAGATCCCATCCCATTATGGCCTCTTTCCCCCTTCAGATCCCATCCCATTATGGCCTCTTTCCCCCTGCAGATCCCATCCCATTATGGCCTATTTCCCCTTGCAGATCCCATCCCATTATGGCCTCTTTCCCCCTGCAGATCCCATCCCATTATGGCCTCTTTCCCCCTGCAGATCCCATCCCATTATGGCCTTTTTCCCCCTGCAGATCCCATCCCATTATGGCCTTTTCCCCCCTGCAGATCCCATCCCATTATGGCTTTTTTCCCCCTGCAGATCCCATCCCATTATGGCCTTTTCCCCCCCTGTAGATCCCTTCCCATTATGGCCTTTTTTCCCCCTGCAGATCCCATCCCATTATGGCCTCTTTCCCCCTGCAGATCCCATTCCATTATGGCCTTTTTTCCCCTGCAGATCCCATCCCATTATGGCCTTTTCCCCCCTGCAGATCCCTTCCCATTATGGCTTTTTTCCCCCTGCAGATCCCATCCCATTATGGCCTTTTTCCCCCCTGTAGATCCCTTCCCATTATGGCCTTTTTTCCCCCTGCAGATCCCATCCCATTATGGCTTCTTTCTCCCTGCAGATCCTATCCCATATGGCTCCTTTTCCCATATAGTTCCCATCTTATGCGGCCCCTCTCCCTGTATCTTCGGCTCACTGAGCGCTTACCTGCTCGAAGCACCGGCGGCCTCTCCTCCGTCTTCCGTCCTCCTCCGCGGCACTCTGCTCACTGACGCTGACAGACGGCAAAAAGAGCTACCTCCCCACACTGCCATGACCTCTGCAGCGTCAGCTCGTCACTGCATGCCAGGTCAGGGAGCAGACAGGCTCCACTGAACCCGGAAGTGCGGCGTGGAGGTGCGGGGATTCATTTGTGTTAGATTCTTAAAGTGACACTAACACAAATGAATACGGGGAACCGGATCGCTGGAGCTGTTTCTTGCCGGTTCGGGGAACCGGCTGCTATTTTAACAACCGGTTCTCCCGAACCGGACAGAACCGGCTGAATCCCACCCCTGGCTATAACCTTTTTCCTGAGCGCCGTTAAAAAGCAGAGCACAGGAATAAGTACCCTTTCCTGCCACCGTTAAAAGACATATTGGTGGTCATTAAGGGGCTATCTTTTGTCCAATCGCATGTGCTGTATAGTGCAGGATCAGCATCAGCGTCAGCCCTGCTCTGTACAGCAGAAATCACCATCTCCTATGAAAGTCACTCGCAGTTGGTGTTCACAGTAATTTCTTCATAATGGACACAGGGACAATCAGTTGACTCCTCACTGTCATGACAACTCATTGGCGCCCCGCGATCACGTCACAGGGGCGCTGATGGGAACGGGGAATGGCACACTCCCCGCCAGTACTTGTTAAATCCCGCTGCCAGAAATTGACAACGGAATTTAACTGGTTTAACATGCTTGCTAGAGCCCCATGATGGCTGATCAGATCAGCCAACAAGTGTGGGGAAAGATGTGGGGTCAGTGTATTAGCCCAAATCAAAGGGAGGAACATGACCTATGACCAGTAAGTCCAAAGTTATAAAGGTGTTAAAGATATGTTAGTGCAATTTCTGTCTAATTACTTCCTTGACTCGGCCATGTCCCTGGCAATACGCGGTTAGGTGAACACAGTCACATAGGCGTAGCTGCTGACTCTAGACCTGTGCCTAAAATTGATATACCTATTACCATTACTACTGCAGCAATTTGAAGCGCAAATGTGGCGCCCTGGACAAGCCAGGGGCCACAGAGAACAACACCAACACACCCCACACTCCCAGCAGGCACACCGAAGTCAGACACAAAACCATACCTCCCAACTTTTAAAGAAGGGAAAGAGGGACAAAGTTTGCGGCGCGCAACGCGCGCCGTGGCAGTTTTAGGCCACGCCCCTAACCACACCCATATTACAAACAGCCACACCCATATCCACTCCCCATCCACACTCATCCAGCAAACTGAAACTGCAGAAGCTGTCCATGATCGCTCTGAGCCGCCACAGATTAGCAATGTGCAGAACAGGCAGGGAGTTAACTACAGGGTGTGCAAGCGGCTAGGACCCAGGAGGAGAGCTGAACAGGGTGTTCAGGCAGCTAGGACCCAGGAAGAGGGCTGAACAGGGTGTGCAGGCAGCTAGGACCCAGGAAGAGGGCTGAACAGGGTGTGCAGACAGCTAGGACCCAGGAGGAGAGCTGAACAGGGTGTGCAGACAGCTAGGACCCAGGAGGAGAGCTGAACAGGGTGTGCAGGCAGCTAGGACCCAGGAGGAGAGCTGAACAGGGTGTGCAGGCAGCTAGGACCGAGGAGGAGAGCTGAACAGGGTGTGCAGGCAGCTAGGACCCAGGAGGAGGGCTGAACAGGGTGTGCAGGCCGATAGGACCCAGGAAGAGGGCTGAACAGGGTGTGCAGGCAGCTAGGACCCAGGAGAAGAGCTGAACAGGGTGTGCAGGCAGCTAGGACCCAGGAGGAGAGCTGAACAGGGTTGCAGGCAGCTAGGACGCAGGAGGAGGGCTGAACAGGGTGTGCAGGCAGCTAGGACCCAGGAGGAGAGCTGAACAGGGTGTGCAGGCAGCTAGGACCCAGGAGAAGAGCTGAACAGGGTGTGCAGGCAGCTAGGACGCAGGAGGAGGGCTGAACAGGGTGTGCAGGCAGCTAGGACCCAGGAGGAGAGCTGAACAGGGTGTGCAGGCAGGTAGGACCCAGGAGAAGAGCTGAACAGGGTGTGCAGGCAGCTAGGACCCAGGAGGAGAGCTGAACAGGGTGTGCAGACAGCTAGGACCCAGGAGAAGAGCTGAACAGGGTGTGTAGGCAGCTAGGACCCAGGAGGAGAGCTGAACAGGGTGTGCAGACAGCTAGGACCCAGGAGGAGGGCTGAACAGGGTGTGCAGACAGCTAGGACCCAGGAGGAGGGCTGAACAGGGTGTGCAGGCAGCTAGGACCCAAGAGGAGAGCTGAACAGGGTGTGCAGGCAGCTAGGACCCAGGAGGAGAGCTGAACAGGGTGTGCAGACAGCTAGGACCCAGGAGGAGGGCTGAACAGGGTGTGCAGACAGCTAGGACCCAGGAGGAGGGCTGAACAGGGTGTGCAGGCAGCTAGGACCCAAGAGGAGAGCTGAACAGGGTGTGCAGGCAGCTAGGACCCAGGAGGAGGGCTGAACAGGGTGTGCAGGCAGCTAGGACCCAAGAGGAGAGCTGAACAGGGTGTGCAGGCAGCTAGGACCCAGGAGGAGAGCTGAACAGGGTGTGCAGGCAGCTAGGACCCAGGAGGAGAGCTGAACAGGGTGTGCAGGCAGCTAGGACCCAGGAGGAGAGCTGAACAGGGTGTGCAGGCAGCTAGGACCCAGGAGGAGAGCTGAACAGGGTGTGCAGGCAGCTAGGACCCAGGAGAAGGGCTGAACATGGTGTGCAGTTAAGGGTATGTTCACACATCAGGTTTTTGCTGTGCGGCATAATCCGGCGCTTTGCGGGAAAAACGCATCAGTTTTTTTTTGCCGCCGGGTGCGGTTTTTCCTCATAGACTTTTATTAGCGCCGGATTGTGCCGCATGTACTTGCGTTTGCTCCGTTTTTTGCCGGATGCGGCAAAAATCGTCACTCCGGCGGCTGCACAGGACGCAGAGAGGAACGTTTTTTTGCCAGCGTGTTTTCGCCAAACATCAATTGCTCCGTCAGGGCCTTCTGTGTGAAGCCCTAAAAAAATAGGATGTGAAGTGGCTATTGACTGTAATAAGGCAGACCCAGGACCCAGGAGAGCTGAACTGGTTGGGGAGCCAGGATGAAGCAGAGCTGAACTGGTTGGACAGCCAGGACCCAGCAGAGTGGAAGTGGTTGGGCAGCTAGTACGGAGCAGAACGGAACTGGCTAGTCAGCCAGGATCTAGCAGAGCGGAACTGATTGGCCAGCCAGGATCCAGCAGAGCTAAACGGTTGGGCAGCAGGACGCAGCAGGGCTCAACCGCTTGGGCAGCCAAGACGCAGCAGAGCCAAAGCGGTTGGGCAGCCATGATCCAGCAGAGAAGAACCGATTGGGCAGCCATGATCCAGCAGAGAAGAACCGATTGGGCAGCCATGATCCAGCAGAGTCGAACCAGTTGGACAGCCCGTCCAACAGAGATTAAAGGGAACCTGTCACCCATCCGACCAGTCTGCACCGCACCGCCCCTTAGGTGAGTATTATAAAGTGATTTTTACTTTCTACACAGCGACCTGGGCTCTTATATACAACATGTTAGAATACTGTATATAAGGGCTCACTGGTGGTGACTGCAGCTTATAGTCACCAAATCTGGTGACAGGTTCCCTTTAGGCTATGTGCGCACTAGAGCAAAATACCCGCGGATTTACCCGCGGATTTGCCGCGGAAATTTCTTGAGAAATGTCTGCAATCTTTGTGCAGACATTTCCCATGAAATTCTATGAGAAAATAAAAAAGCTGTGCGCACTGGTGCGGATTTTTCTCAAGAAAGTTTCGGTGCGGAAATTTCTCGAGAAACTTTCTTGAGAAAATGAACATGTCCATTAAATCCGCAGGTATCCCGCGGATTTCTGCAGTACAGCCTGCAAAAATCCGCAGGGAACCACCCGCGGGAAAATCGCGGCAATTTCGCGGCAATTTCGCGGCAATTCCGCGGCAAATCCGCGGTAAATCCGCATGCGGTTTTGCCGCGGATTTTTTCCGGAGTTCAGCAAATCTTCACTCCCAGAAGTTTCTCGAGAAGATTTTCTCGAGAAACTTCACATCTCTAGTGCGCACATAGCCTATAATAAAGTGAACCTGTCAGGTGCAATATGCACTCAGAGCCAGTAGCAGTTCTGGGTGCATATTGCTAATCCCTGCCTAACCGTCCCTGTATACACTAGCATAGATAAAGAGATCTTTAGAAAAAGTATTTTTAAAGATCTTATATCTTATGCTAATGAGCGCGGGGACTAGTCCCAAGGGCGTTACTTCACTTGGCTAGTCGGCTCACATAGCATGTTAGCATGTTATTACGCCACTGTGTGAGTACTAACATGCTATGTAAGCCGACTAGCCAAGTGAAGTAATGCCCTTGGGACTAGTCCCCGCGCTCATTAGCATAAGATATAAGATCTTTAAAAATATTTTTTCTAAAGATCTCTTTATCTATGCTAGTGTGTACAGGGACGGTTAGGCAGGGATTAGCAATATACACCCAGAACTGCTCCTGGCTCTGAGTGCATATTGCACCTGACAGGTTCACTTTAAAGGGAACCTGTCACCAGAAATTTCGCAATAAAAAATAAAAGATTCCCCCTCTGCAGCTCCTGGGCTGCTTCTAGAAAGGTTCCTGTTGTTATTGTGCCCCCTTTGAGACCTACAAAAATACTTTATAAAGTCTTACCTTTTTGTATGCAAATGTGTTTTTATGCTCACGGGGGCGGGCTGTCTGGCGTCCGTTATTTCCCCTCCTGCCGCTGTACGCCGTCCCCCATTGCTCGTTTACATACACGAGGACGCCCTCCTCATGTAACTGTCCTCCCGAAGTCTCGCGCATGCCCAGTGGCACTCTCGCGGGACTGAGCACTGTGCAAAGTGTGAACGCTTTTGGGGTGATTGCGCAGGCGCGAGATTATGGGCGGCGCAGTGATTGTCATCAGCAGCGTCATCCATGTACCTGCCCATAATCTCGTGCCCGCGCTTCTCACTCTGCCTCCACTGTTATGCGCAAGCACTGGCCATATGAACCACGTTACCTATTATTGCAGGCGCAAGATTATGGGCGGCGCTGTGATTGTCATTAGCAGCGTCATCCAAGTATCCGCCCATAATCTCGTGCCCGCGGTAATAGGTAACGTGGATGATATGGCCAGCGCTTGCGCATAACAGTGGAGGCAGAGTGAGAAGCGCGGGCACAAGATTATGGACGGGTACTTGGATGACGCTGCTGATGACAATCACAGCGCCACCCATAATCTCGCGCCTGCGCAATCACCTCAAAAGCGTTCACACTTTGCACAGTGCTCAGTCCCGTGAGAGTGGCACTGGGCATGCGCAAAACTTCGGGAGGACAGTTGCATGAGGAAGGCGTCCTCATGTATGGAAATGAGCAATGGGGGACTGCGTAAAGCGGCAGGAGGGGAAATAACGGACGCCAGACAGCCCCCCCCCGTGACCATAAAAACACATTTGCATACAAAAAGGTAAGACTTTATAAAGTATTTTTTTAGGTCTCAAAGGGGCACAATAACAACAGGAACCTTTCTAGAATGCAGCCCAGGAGCTGCAGAGGGGGAATCTTTTACTTTTATTGTGAAATTTCTGCTGACAGGTTCCCTTTAACTGGTAGGGGAGCCAGGATAAAGCAGAGCTGAACCTGTTGGACAGCTAGGACCCAGCAGCTCCACAGGCAGGAGACCACTGATCGGTAAGCTAATAGAAGTCTGCAGATGTCACTCTCCATAGGTTATTGCTATTGTCAGTGCTATCTGCAGGAGAGAGAAGTGTTGGTTGCACTTTCTCCTCAGCTTCCTGATTCCCCTTGTGTCTGCAGCAGTGAGAAGCCACACAAGCCTGCGGGGCTGGGGATGTCCGCTCTGGGGGAGGGGAGGGTCGGCTCTGGTGCAGGGGATCCGCTCCGGGGCTAGAGATGTCCGCTCTGGGGGAGGGGGGGGGGGTCGGCTCTGGTGCAGGGGGGTTGGCTCTGGTGCAGGGGAGCCGCTCTGGGGCTGGAGATGTCCGCTCTGGGGGAGGGGGGGTCGGCTCTGGTGCAGGGGAGCCGCTCTGGGGCTGGGGATGTCGGCTCTGCTGCAGGGGGTGATTCATACCTCAGCAGCAGTCACAGGAGTTTCAAGGTGCGCGCTCGACTCTGTAATGAATAGAAGGGAGAAACAGCGAGGCGGGGCTACAGTGGGTGGGCGGAGCACGGGATAAATAGACTCACGGGCGGGACTCGGGATCACAGGCTCAAAAGCGTGAGAGTCCCGCTGTATCCGGGACGGTTGGGAGGTATGACAAAACCCTTGTTGCCTTCCTCCAGGGGCTGATGTCCACACCAGGGGGGTGGGCCAGGCGGTTGGTCCCGCCCACCGAGGAGTTCACAGTCCTGGAGGCGGGAAAAACAGACAGTTTAGTTTTGGAGAGGAGAGAGGACAGTTGAGAAGTGAAAGTGAGAGAGGAGAAAAGTGACAGCTAAACAGCCTGAAGTTGGTCCGGGTGTGTGGCCCGGACAGAACAACAAGGTTGGCAGACGGTGGTTATCGTCTGCAGGAGTGGCTGATTGGAGTCTACCGTAAGTACCGTGGACGGGCGGTGGCCCGGCGGTACCGGACCGGTACACAAAGAGAAGCCAGCACCATTGGCAGGGGCTTTTCGGACCCCGGCAAGGCTAGGAGTCGCCGTGAAATTGCTGAATCCGTTAGTGAAGGGGACCTCCTGGGTTTCCAAACAGTCAAGTCCCGACAGAAGGCAACAGTCCAACCAAGTGAGGGAGACACCGCCACCGCCAAGGCAACCGTTTCTCAGGGCCAGCGCCTGCGGGCAAAAGGGGCTCCTCCAGCCCATATCCAAGCCGGGGAGCGGGTTACCGGTGGGAACCCATTGGAACCGTACAAACAACTTAGGTGCAGGGAAAGGCAGTCACCGCTAACCTGCCGGGAGCAACAACACCGCAGCCGTCCGAGGGACCCGTCCATCCAGCCGCTTGTTTTACTGTGAACTGTGTCCTCATCATTGGGCTGAGTGAGTACCACCGTGCCGTGCGGCACAGCGCTGCCCCCGTGACCCTGCACCTCATCAGGCCCCGCAACCCGCCTGTCCTCCATCCCTACCCCATCACCGGGCCCCGGGACAACCAACCCCCTACCCACGGAGGGGAGAATTAACAACAAAGCTGCTCCCTGTCACCACTCCCGGGATCCCCGTCCAGAGCAGCGGTGGTGTCACCAAAATCACCACAACCGTGGGTGGCGTCACGGACAATATCCCTAAACCAAACCACCCCTTTTCACTCACGGGCGAGGAGCGCCGCTCGAGTCCCCAGGATCCGGCCATCGCTCGAGCCACCGAGCAGCAGCAGTAGCAGCCGGACCCGAGCAGTGGGAGAGCGCGGTGTCCCCTCCTCCGCCCGCGACAACTTGGCGTCACGAACAGGATCTTATCGCTCTGCCGTTGGGTAGAGGTGCGCCTTGTTACCGCCGGAGGTGTCCGGCCGAAAATTTGCAGAAGCCGCCATCTTGGGCGCGAAAAGTTCCTGCTCGAGCGTCTCCTCAAGCAGTGGAGGCGCGAAGGCCTAAACCCCGCCCCGATAGAGGAGGGGCCAGAAAGAGACTAAGAGGGACGAAATGGCGGCTGGCCGCATGTAGCCGTGGCTATAAAAGCAGGGACGCCAGGACCCTGCGGCGATCTTGTTCCTGGGAGAGGCCGCCAGCAAGATGTACATGCCGTCCCGAAGCACCGTAGCCCTCGCGCCTGGAACCGCGGCGTGGGTGGAGATCCGGACCGCGCAGCTCCAACAACGGCTGCAGGTCAAAATGCAGCTCCTCTTGGAGGAGTGGGAGGCCGACATGACGGAGGTCATAGCGACCGTGTGGAGACACGAGGAGGAATTTGCGGAAGGGAGGGTGAGTGACCCACGCTCCGGTACCCCTAGTGGGTCGGTCATCGTGGCTGCGGGACCCGGTCTAAACCGCCTCGCCCTGCTACCTCCCTCGCCACCAGGCCCGGCTGCCGTGACCCCGCCACTAGGCCCGCTACCCCCCCAATCGGTAGCGATACCCAGCATGTCCGCCCAGGCGCACCGACCTGTAGCCGGAGCCCGTAGTCGACCGGAGGTGCTACCATGGAAAGCCCCGAAGCCTGAACCGGATGCACCCCCCGAGAGATTCCCCGAGCCGGAGCCGACAGCCCGCTTCGTGCCGAAGGCCCAGCAGAGGAAAGCTCCTGTGCCAATCCCCCACACCTCGGCTGAGGTTGCGCCGGGTTACCGCTGCAAGGCGGCATCCAAGGCCAAGTCGCCGCGGGACCTTCCGCCCAGATCACCAGCAGTGGGCAGTGTGCAAAAGGTCTCGCGGGGCCCGACCCGTGCGCCGGAGCTCGCAGCAGCACCGTACTGGGATAGGGAGCCGGTACCGTTGGGCCCAGAAATCGAGGAGAGGGAAAGGAAGAAGGCGGAGTTGGTGGCCCGTGCAATCCGGGAGAAAGAGAGCCTGAGACAAGCGACCTTCCGTGTCCGGGGCCCCCTGTATGAAGGGCAGGTGAGGCGGTTTGATGTCCACCGGGGCTATGGTTTGATATATGAACCGGGCCTGGAGGCCGAAGTATTCATAGCCCGGCGGGATGTTAATGCCCACCTACCGGAGGAGCACCCAGACCGTAACCTGATGCCGGGCGACCTGGTACAGTACACCAGACACTGTGGGGAGAGGGGGTGGTTTGCGCTGGATGCCAAGCAGAGGGGCAGCCAAGAGGCCCGGGTGTCCACCGCATCCCCTCCCCCAGCAGACACCGAAGAGTCGGAGTAAGGGCAGCGGGATGCCGATGTCACCGTCCCCGTTGGGACCACCAGTGTCTTAAAGTTGAAAAGTTCTAAAGTTTGAAAATAAGTGAATGATTACCGAAGATTCATCTGATTTGCAGAGTGATTGGAACCGGTCGTTGCCGGCAACTGGTCCCCGTTGGGACCCCCCTTTTACAAATATACATAAGAAACTGCTTATGAACATGCCTGAGAACTTGCAAGGCAACCACAAACTTGTGGCCTGTAAATAATAATGTTTGTTATGGCTTTCTACCGTTGCCGCCTCCGGAGAGGCAGATTGGAGGAAGGGCCCGCAGTGGAGCAGGCTGGGGCCCAGCCACCACCGGAACCGGTGGCAATCCTCTGGGGGTTTCAGGGGTTCCCCATGGAAGTGGGTCCCCTGGAAAGGACAGAACCCGCTCGGGCAACTGGTGCAGGACTGGGGTCAAGGGGTGCTGCCTGTTTGTTTAGGGGCAGCATCAGGGCCAGGTTGCTTGGGTGGGAGAGAGCGGAAGCCGTAACCGTTTAGAACCATTTAGTAACGTTTAAAGTAAGAGTACCTCCCGATGTGGGAAGAAGTTATTATACTTGTATGTCTGTTACCGTTTTATATTTTTCTATATTTTCCAGTTGGTGAAAATAAACTGGTGGTGGAAGGGCAGCCCGCGTACGGTCTGCATTTAATTAAGGGGGAATTTGGCACCCTGGACAAGCCAGGGGCCACAGAGAACAACACCAACACACCCCACACTCCCAGCAGGCACACCGAAGTCAGACACAAAAGCCTTGTTGCCTTCCTCCAGGGGCTGATGTCCACACCAGGGGGGTGGGCCAGGCGGTTGGTCCCGCCCACCGAGGAGTTCACAGTCCTGGAGGCGGGAAAAACAGACAGTTTAGTTTTGGAGAGGAGAGAGGACAGTTGAGAAGTGAAAGTGAGAGAGGAGAAAAGTGACAGCTAAACAGCCTGAAGTTGGTCCGGGTGTGTTTTTTTTTTTTGTACGTGTGCGGTACGTATTTGCATGTACCGGAGACACGGAGACACGGAGACCCATGTTATTCAATGGTAGATAGCACAGACGCGTAAAATCACACGGAACGTGTGTCCGTGTGGTAAGTACGTGTGTGCGCTTTTCTACACGGACGACATGTCCGTTTTTGGCCGGCAGCACGCAGGCACGGACCCACTTTAGTCTATGGGTCCGTGCCTGCACGGACCGCACACGGAGTATGTCCGTGTTCAGCACGTATCGTCCGTGTCCGTTTTTAATCACGAAATCTGAAACACTTGTTACCAATCTATCAGGTCAATTGATGGCAAACAACAACACCAGGATCTCATGATGAATGATTAACAACGTTAATTGGGTAAAAATGCGGGCCTTTATAAACGGACAGCACACGGACAGCACACGTACGTATTTTATGTCAATACGGACATTCCACACGCACACACGGCTCGCATACGCCATCACACGGATGCCATACGTACCGGAGAAACACCCCTAAAAAAGGGAACACGAACCCAAAAAATGGACCGTAAGACACGTACGTTTTTTTTGCGGAAGTGTGTTTTAGGCCTCAGAGAAGGAGGTGAGTGGAAGACGGCATTTAATGCACTTGTGGGTTACTGTGAGTATCTTGTGATGTCTTTTGGGGCAAACTGTTTTTCCAAATTTTGTTAATGACATATCCAGAGATGTAATCAATATATGGTTGTCTATCTGGATGACATCTTGATTTATTCACCTGATATTATGTGACACATCCAACATGTACGCACCATAAGCCAAAGACTCAGAGACAATTTGTTATTTGCCAAACTTGAAAGATGTGCATTCTTGCTTGAAGAAGTACATTTCCTGGTGTATATCTTATCAGCAAATAGTTTCCGAATGGACCTCTCTAAGGTCCCAGCTATTAAGGAGTGGGAACAACCCAAGTCACTGAAGGCCCTGCAGTGTTTCATTGGGTTCCTTGTGTCGCGGGCGGAGGAGGGGACGCTGCGCTCTCCCACTGCTCGGGTCCGGCCGCTGCTGCTGCGGCTGCCGCTGCTCGGTGGTGGCTCGAGCAGTAGGCCGGATCCCGGGGACTTGAGCGGCGCTCCTCGCCCGTGAGTGAAAAGGGGGGATTTTGATTGTGGGGGATTTAGTTATTGTCCGTGACGCCACCCACTGTTGTGGTGATATTGGTGACACCACCGCTGCTCTGGACGGGGATCCCGGGAGCGGTGACAGGGAGCAGCTTTGTTGTTAGTTCTCCCCTCCGTGGGTAGGGGGTTGGTTGTCCCGGGGCCCGGTGATGGGGGTGGGGAAGGATAACAGGCAGGTTACGGGGCCTGGTGAGGTGCAGGGTCGCGGGGGCAGCGCTGTGCCGCACGGCACGGTGGTACTCACTCAGCCAATGATGAGGACACAGTTCACGGTAAAACACACGGCTGGATGGACGGGTCCCACAGACGGCTGCGGTAGTTTCTCCCGGCAGGTTGGTGATGACTGCCTTTCCCTGCACCTATGTACGGTAGATGGTTCCAATGGGTTCCCACCGGTAACCCGCTCCCCAGCTTGGATATGGGCTGGAGGAGCCCCTTTTGCCCGCAGGCTCTGGCCCTGAGAAACGGTTGCCTTGGCGGTGGCGGTGTCTCCCTCTCTTGGTTGGACTGTTGCCTCCTGTCGGGACTTGGCTGTTGGGAAACCCAGGAGGTTCCCTTCACTAATGAATTCCGCAAATTCACGGCGACTCCTAGCCTTGCTGGTGTCCGTAAGCCCCTGCCAGATGGTGCTGGCTTCTCTTTGCGTACCGGTCCGGTACCGCCGGGCCACCGCCCGTCCACCGCCCGTCCACGGTCCTTACGGTAGACTCCAATCGGCCACTCCTGCAGACGGTCACCACCGTCTGCCAACCTTGCTGATCTGTCCGGGCCACACACCCGGACCAACTTCAGATTGCTCGACTGCTACTTCGCTTCCTTCCACTTTCACCTCTCCAACTAATCTCACTAATCTGTCTGTCTTTCCCGCCTCCAGGACTGTGAACTCCTCGGTGGGCGGGGCCAACCGCCTGGCCCACCCCCTGGTGTGAACATCAGCCCCCGGAGGAAGGCAACAAGGGTTTTGTGTCTGACTTCAGTGTGCCTGACCGGGAGTGTGGGGTGTGTGGGTGTTGTGCTCTGTGGCTCCTGGCTTGTCCAGGGCGCCACATTCCCCCTTAGTTAAATGCAGACCGTCCGCGGGCTGCCCGTCCATCACCGGTTTTATTTTCACCAACTGGAAAATAGAAAAAACGGTAAAACACAATACAATTAAAATAACATCTTCCCACATCGGGAGGTACTCTTACTTAAACGTTACGTTTACGGCTTCCGCTCTCTCCCACCCAAGCAACCTGGCCCTGATGCTGCCCCTAAGCAAACAGGCAGCACGCCTTGACCCCAGTCCAGCACAAGTTACCCGAGCGGGTTCTGTCCTTTTCAGGGGACCCACGTCCATGGGGAACCCCTGAAACCACCAGAGGATCGCCACCGCTTCCGGTGGTGGCTGGGCCCCAGCCTGCTCCACTGCGGGCCCTTCCTCCAATCTGCCTCTCCGGAGGCGGTCACGGTAGAAGCCACAACAACATTATTATTTACAAGCCACAAGTTTGTGGTTGCCCTGCTAGTTCTCGGGCCTGTTCATAAAGGAGTTCCTTATGCAAAAATGGTGAAGGGGGTCCCAACGGGGACCAGTTGCCGGCAACGACCGGTGCAAATCACGTTGACAATCAGGTAACATCTCGGTTGATTATTCTCTTTCATTCTTTTAACTTTAAACACACACTCACACAATTTTCCCCCCCTTTTAAAGAGTAGTTTCCCTGTACCTAAGTGGGGGTCTACCTAGGTTGGGACGAGTGGACCTCCGGGGTCCTGTGTTAGTGGGGACAGGCAGTGGGGCAGAGGCAGCAATCAGTTCCTCTTCCCTGCTATCGTGTGGGGCAGGCGGAGGCATAGGGGAGCTGGGTACAGGTTCATCCCTGGGCACTGGCTCATGGTCGACCACTTCCATCACTTCCTCATCCACGGGTTGTGGGAACAGTATCACTGGAAGAATCACCGTGCCATTCTGTGTGGGCCAGTCCGCTGGGAAGTCACCCATCACGGTGTGGATTACCTCTTTTGCCTTCTCCTGAACTTCAGCCGCTGCCCTCAATGCTGGTGGGCACCTCTTTAGATGGTCCTGGGAAACCGTGGCCAAAGTGCCCCCTTGGTCACGACTGATCTGGTAGGCCTTCCCATCTTCCCATTTTGTGGGCTGTATGACATATGGGGTTTGCTCCCATTGATCATCCAGCTTGTGGGTCCTCCTCTTCCGCTTCAGCACTATATCTCCAGGCTGGAAACGGCCAACAGACGCCTTCTGATTGAAGCGCTGCTCCTGTTGTTCCCGACTCCGACTCAAGTTCTTCTCAACATATTCCTGAATCTGTCGGTACTGCACCCTCCGCCGAGTGTCCCATTTAGCTGTCGAAGGGAGTGCTTCTGGGGCTTCCAATCCCATATCCAGGTCCACCGGCAGCCGGCCAGGGCGAGCCCTCATCACGTATGCTGGGGTGCTCTTCGTTGAGCTGGAAGGGATATTGTTGTACATATCGACCAAGTCAGGTAGCTTCTCCGGCCACAGGTTCCGCTCTTCTAGCGGCAACGTCTTGAGGAGGCCCAGGACCAGGTGGTTCATCTTTTCACACATGCCGTTGGTTTGGGCATGGTAAGGCGTGGTCCGGATCTTCTTGCAGCTGTACAAATGACAAAATTCATGGAATACCTCCGCTTCAAAGGCCGGGCCTTGGTCAGTAAGCACCTTCTCAGGGTATCCATGTGGTCGGCAGAAATAAGCCTGGAACGCTCTAGCGGCGGTACGGCCAGTTAGGTCTTTGACTGGGACAACCACCATGAACCTTGAATAGTGGTCTACAATGGTTAGAGCGTAGGTGTACCCACTTCGGCTGGGGGTGAGCTTCACATGGTCCAGGGCGACCAGCTCCAGCGGTTGATGTGTAACAATCGGGTGTAGGGGCACCTTCTGGCTGGCCTCGTCCTTCCTTCTCAGCGTGCAAGGGCCACACTCTCGGCACCAGGCCTCTACAGATTCCCGCATTCCACTCCAATAGAACCGCTCTCTCAACAGCATTTCCAGTTTCTTCCATCCGAATTGTCCAGCACCATCATGGTATGCTTGTAGGACGGTGGGCACGTTAGCCTGGGGAATCACCAACTGGCGGATTTTCTCATGAGTCTTCGGGTTAATCAGCTCATGGTACAACTTCCCCTGGTGTAGATACAGCCGGGTCCGTTCTCGCCACAGGCGTTGGGCTTCAGCAGGGGCGGCAGGGTCTATTCCAGCAGCGCCCTGTTCCACCAAGATCTTGACCAAGCGAACAGCGGGTGCCTGGTCCTGAGCTTCTTGCCACTCCTGGCTGGGCAGCGGGTCCAGGTTTACCCGTTGTTGATAGACATGGACCTTCTCAGTCGGTGGCTGATGAAATGCAGGCAGCTCAATCTCTTCGAGGTCGTCATCCTCTGGCCCTTCGTCCAACAAGTGTGGCATCCGAGAGAGTGCATCGGCATTAACATTGGCACGGCCGGCCCTGTATTTGATGGTGAAGTCGTAGTTGGCTAGCCTAGCCACCCACAGCTGTTCCAACGCGCTCAGCTTGGCGGTGTCCAGGTGGGTCAGCGGGTTGTTATCCGTGAAAGCGGTGAACTTAGCTGCTGCCAGGTAATGGCGGAACCGCTCGGTGAAAGCCCACACCAGTGCCAGGAGTTCATGCTTGAAAGAGCTGTAGTTCTCGGGGTTCCTCTCAGTCGGTCGAAGCCTTCGGCTAGCATAAGCAATCACCTTTTCTTTTCCGTCTTGGACCTGGGATAGGACTTCCCCTAAGCCCACATTGCTGGCATCGATGTAAAGGATGAAGGGGTGGTTGTAATCAGGGTATGCTAGGATTTCCTCTCCGGTCAGGGCCGCTCTCAGCTGACGGAAGGATTCCTCATGACTTTCTTCCCACACCAATGGGGCTCCTAGGGGTCTACCACCTTTGGTCTGTCCCACGAGGAGGTCTTGCATGGGGGCAGCCATCTTCGTGTACCCCTTGATGAAGCGACGGTAATACCCTACCAGGCCCAGGAACTGCCTCACCTCCTTCACCGTGATCGGCCTCGGCCAGTCCTGAATGGCGGTGATTTTCTCAGGGTCAGGGGTGACACCCTCTGCACCGACCACATGCCCTAGGTACTGCACTCTGGGTTTCAGCAGATGAAACTTTGAGGGCTTCAACTTCATCCCATATTTGGCAAGGGACGCGAACACCTCAGCTAGGTGTTCCAGGTGGGCCTCATATGTCTGGGAGTACACAATCACATTATCCAGGTACAGCAGGACGGTCTCAAAGTTTAGATGCCCCAGACAGCACTCCATCAGCCGTTGGAAGGTTCCAGGGGCATTGCACAGCCCGAACGGCATGCTATTAAACTCACAGAGTCCCATGGGGGTAGCAAATGCAGTCTTCTCTCGGTCTTCTGGTGCCACAGCCACCTGCCAGTACCCACTGGTGAGGTCAAGGGTGGAAAAGTAATAAGCGGTTCTCAGCGCAGCCAGAGATTCCTCAATGCGGGGCAGAGGGTAAGCGTCCTTATGTGTTATCTGGTTAATTTTCCGGTAATCCACACACATCCGCATGGCGCCATCCTTCTTCTTAACCAGTACCAACGGGGCGGCCCAGGGACTACAGCTGTCCCTAATAACCCCTGCCTCCTTCATGTTCCTCAACATGTCCTTGGCACATTGGTAGTGTGCAGGGGGAATAGGCCTGTACCTCTCTTTGATAGGGGGATGCTCACCGGTGGGGATATGGTGTTGAACCCCTTTAATCTGCCCAAAGTCTAGGGGATGTTTGCTAAAAACACGCTCATACTCCCGTACCACCCGGTATACCCCTTCTTTGTGATGTGTAGGGGTATCGCCAGTGCCTACGTGTAGCTGTCGACACCACTCGTCTAACTCTCCTTGGGATGGGTGAGTGCTGGTAGTAGGTGATGAGGTTGGGGGCATGGCCTCGTGGATGGTGTGGGGATCCAAGGTGAACAACTCGGCAAGGGTAGCGTACCGGGGAAGCCTGACTTCTTCCTCCCCGCAGTTCAGCACCCTCACGGGCACTCTCCCCTTCTTTACACCACCCCTCGGGCGGCCATTACTGTGGGCCAGTGTTCAGAGGGCATGGGCTCTATCATGGCGGGGTAGTCACGCCCCTGGGGCCCTACTGCTGCCCTACACCAAATCATCATCTCGCTCCTAGGAGGCACAATCAAAGGGGCAACATCCATCACTCTCACCCCACCAATCTCTCCTCCTGTCGAGTTCACATGTTGGCGGTACATCAAGGCTCGGATCTTATGCTGCATAGCTCTCTGTCGGCTCCCCGCCGCTGTGGCGGCCAGCTGCTGCAGTAGGGTCAGCACGTCACTCATACAGTGCTCCATCACGTTGGTCCCTAGCACTACCTTCGGGTTATGATCGCTGGGTTCATTCATTATCACAATCATACCCTGGTGTTGCAGTTCAGCTCGCCCCACAGTCATGGCCACTTGTTTGTATCCCACTTGGGTCAATGGGAGTCCATCAGCAGCAATCAGTGTTATACTGGCATCTGGGGGAGCCAGCTCGTCTTTTCCCCAATACCGTTGATACAGTGTGTATGGTATGGTGGTTACCTGTGATCCAGTGTCCAGGAGAGCCATCACCGGTATGCCGTCCACAGCCACGGGGATGATGGGCTGGGCCCCGATGTACCGGTCCTGCCAGTCTGGGGGGCCATGGGGTTCTACTACTGAGGATTTACTCGTGGCCCCAGGGGTTGCTCATTTAACGGACACCGTCGGGAGTAGTGGCCGGGTTTGCTGCACCTGTAACAGATTGGGGGCCCATTCCTTGAGTCATTGACCCTTCTCCGCTGCATCCAGGGGACATCCTCAGGGCTGTCGGCGAGCTGCATCTTCACCGGGGCCTGGGATCTGGTCGGAGGCTGGAGTGCGGCGAGAATCTTAGCGAGGTCCCCATCCATGCGGCGAACTTGAGCAGCGAGCTCCTCCATCTTTCCGCTTGGGGCTGCAGGCACTGGAGGTGCTGGTGAGGTAGGGGCCACCACGACGGGAGGAGTCTCCACCGACCACGGGGCTGCTTCAGGAGCTTCAAATGTGGGGGGTTGCAGAGCTTTGATGGCCCGTTCCTTTAAGACGGCAAAGTCCACATCAGGGTGTTCTAGGGCCCACAGCCGAAGTTGTTTGCGGTCCTCTGAGGACCTCATCCCCTGCACAAACTGCTCACTTAACATTTTGTTACTGTCCACACTGTTAATGGTGTCCACCCGCTTCAGTGTGCGGAGTGCGGTTTGCAGGCGCAGGGCATAGTCCCGAATACTATCTGCGGGCCGTTGCCGGCATTGATAGAACTGCATCCGCAGCTCGGCCTCGGTACGGGTCTCAAATGCAGTCTGCAGTTTTTCAAATATGGTGGCCACAGAGGACCGGTCCCCCTCGGCCCAGGTCTCCGCCTCTTGCTCAGCTGCGCCGGTTAGCTGCCCCAGCACTAGCGCTGCACGTTGCTTATCAGTCAGGGGGTATAGTTCTAGTAGCGGACTAAGTTTTTTCCGGAAAACCTGCAAGGCATCAGGTTTCCCATCGTACTGCAGTAGCAAGGCAGCTCCGGGCACATAGGGCAAAGAGAACGGCATCACCTGAGCGAGAGCTGGGGCCGCGGCGCCCCCCGCCAGCGCGGTCGGGACCTGGGCAGGCCCATTCCCATCTACGGGTGCTCCCGCGGCTACGTCCGCCGCTCTTCCAGCGGCTCCGTCGGGCGCAGACATCTTGTTTCCGTCCCCCTTAGTCTTTTTCCGGCTCCTCCTCTACAGGGGCGGGGTTTCGGCCTTCGCGCCTCTACTACTCGAGGAGACGGTCGAGCGGGAATTCTTCACGCCCAAGATGGCGGCTTCACAAATTTTCCGGCCGGACACCTCCGGCAGTCACACAAGGCGCACTTCCACCAGTCGGTAGAACGGTAGGATCCTGTTCGTGACGCCAAGTTGTCGCGGGTGGAGGAGGGGACGCTGCGCTCTCCCAGTGCTCGGGTCCGGCCGCTGCTGCTGCGGCTGCCGCTGCTCGGTGGTGGCTCGAGCGGTAGGCCGGATCCCGGGGACTCGAGCGGCGCTCCTCGCCCGTGAGTGAAAAGGGGGGATTTTGATTGTGGGGGATTTAGTTATTGTCCGTGACGCCACCCACGGTTGTGGTGATATTGGTGACACCACCGCTGCTCTGGACGGGGATCCCGGGAACGGTGACAGGGAGAAGCTTTGTTGTTAGTTCTCCCCTCCGTGGGTAGGGGGTTGGTTGTCCCGGGGCCCGGTGATGGGGGGTAGGGATGGATGACATGCAGGTTACGGGGCCTGGTGAGGTGCAGGGTCGCGGGGGCAGCGCTGTGCTGCACGGCATGGTGGTACTCACTCAGCCAATGATGAGGACACAGTTCACGGTAACACACTCGGCTGGATGGACGGGTCCCACAGACGGCTGCGGTAGTTTCTCCCGGCAGGTTGGTGATGACTGCCTTTCCCTGCACCTATGTACGGTAGATGGTTCCAATGGGTTCCCACTGGTAACCCGCTCCCCAGCTTGGATATGGGCTGGAGGAGCCCCTTTTGCCCGCAGGCTCTGACCCTGAGAAACGGTTGCCTTGGTGGTGGCGGCCCTCTCTTGGTTGGACTGTTGCCTTCTGTCGGGACTTGGCTGTTGGGAAACCCAGGAGGTTCCCTTCACTAACGAATTCGGCAAATTCACGGCGACTCCTAGCCTTGCCGGGGTCCGTAAGCCCCTGCCAGATGGTGCTGGCTTCTCTTCGCGTACCGGTCCGGTACCGCCGGGCCACCGCCCGTCCACGGTCCTTACGGTAGACTCCAATCGGCCACTCCATCAGAAGGTCACCACCGTCTGCCAACCTTGCTGATCTATCCGGGCCACACACCCGGACCAACTTCAGATTGCTCGACTGCTACTTCGCTTCCTTCCACTTTCACCTCTCCAACTAATCTCACTAATCTGTCTGTCTTTCCCGCCTCCAGGACTGTGAACTCCTCGGTGGGCGGGGCCAACCGCCTGGCCCACCCCCTGGTGTGAACATCAGCCCCTGGAGGAAGGCAACAAGGGTTTGTGTCTGACTTCGGTGTGCCTGACCGGGAGTGTGGGGTGTGTGGGTGTTGTGCTCTGTGGCCCCTGGCTTGTCCAGGGCGCCACACTTGCAAAACCACTTGCTGACTCACTTGACCAAGAAAGGGGCAGATGTAGCTAACTGGAAGCCAGTGGGCATCCGTGCCTTCATAGAATTAAAGCAGTGTTTACAATTTGACCCTGTATTGGTCAAGCCTGACTTAGGACATCCTTTTATAGTGAAGATCTTGGAGTGGGGGTGGTGATGTCACAGGGTGCATCTTTGCTCCGTCAACTCCGCCCGTCTACCTTCTTTTCAAGAAAGTTTTTGTTTGTTGAAAAGAACTATGATGCTGGCAATCCATGAATTGTTGGCAATTAAACGGCTTTTGATGAATGGTGACACTTCCTCGAAGGTGCCAAACATAAGGTCATGGTTATTATTGACCGCAAAAATCTGACGTATCTTGAGTCAGCCAAAAGACTAAACCCTAGGCACGCTAGATGAGGCTTGTTCTTCTCTAGATTTGATTTTGCAGTGACATTTAGACCTAGAACAAAAAAAATGAAAGCCGATGCTCTTTCCCAAAGTTTCTTCCCATCCCAAATCATGGACTCAGATCAAGTCTCCATTCTAGAAAAGGGTATAGTTATGTCAGAGATCACACTATAGTAGATCTTATTGAGGAGATTTGAAAAAATCTTGAATAAGCCTGTGACAATATGCCTTCTCAAAAATTATTTGTGCCTCCTCCCTTTCTCCAGGAGTCTCAAGATTCTGTCCTTACAGGTCACCCCAGGATTAGCAATGCAATCCAAATAATAACCAAGAAATTTTGGTGGCCACCCATTGTTCAAATTGTGGAGAATATTTTAAGGCTTGTGTGGCGCCCGAGCGGTCTGGTTGCCACAGCAGTGTTGCCCTTCTCAAAAGGGTTAATGCTGAGCCTGGAGGTATTTGGGGAAGTCCATTGGCCAGTAAGTACCATCATTCAACATAGTTTCTCTCCCAGGCCAGCAGAGGGAGTTCTAAACCTGGAGTTCCAGGGAGCATTCCTTAAGCTCTGACCTGGGGGAGGAGTTAGGTAGTCTGTGAGGAGAGTTCAGTGAGACAAGGACTCGAGAAGTGTGGTGTGGGAGCTGGGAGCTGAGCCGGATCGTTCAGCCCAGGAAAACACATTCGACAGCGAGGCAAAAAGGAGAGCGACATTGATGAGTGGAGCGCAGCCAGCTCACCCAGACGTCATCGCTAAATAAACCGAATACCGGAGTTCAGGGCCACTGGAGTACCTGAGTACTGGTGGTCGCATCCGGAGGATGAGAGGACTGCAGGTCTCCGTCCACCCCACATCCAGAGGCGCAGCTGTAGAGCTGTGGCGCCCTGGGCTAGCCAGGTCGTCACAGGTAACACACATACACCCCCACCCCCACTAGACAATAACATTAGCCAAACATAAAATCCTTGTTGCCTCCCTCCAGGGTCTGATGTCCACACCAGATGGGGCGGAGCCAAGCGGTTGGCCCCACCCATCGAGGAGTTCACAGGCCTGGAGGTGGGAAAAGTGACAGTTTAATCCAGGAGGTGGAAGTGAGAGGAGTAAAGTGGAGAGTGTCTGGATTTGTGGCCCAGGCACTGACAACAAGGTTGGCAGACGGTGGTGGCCGTCTGCAGGAGTGGTGAAACAACGCAAAACCGTAGGACCGGGGATGGGCGGTGGCCCGCCGGTACCGACCGGGGAGCGAAGTGAAGCCAGCACACACAGGCAGGGCCATCGGACCCCGACTAGGCTTGGAGTCGCCGTCAACAGTCAAATCCGAGTGTGACAGGAACCCCAGGGGTTTCCTAACAGCCAAAGACCCGTTAGAAGGCAACCGCCCGCAATGTGAGGGTATACAGCTACCGCCTAAGGCTAGAGACCCAAGGGCCAGCGCCTGCGGGCAAACGGGCTCCTCCGACATCCATACACCGGGGAGCGGACTACCATTGGGGATCCATCGTAGTCAAACAGTACACAAAGGTGCAGGTGTGGCGCCCCTGACCTGGTCAGGCACCACTGAGTACTGCACCCATGCTGGGGACAGTACAAAACAGGTAATCCAGAAGGCTGACCGAGGTGTGACTACACAGGCGCATAGTGATCAGGTCTCACACATGTACCTTTGGGAGGACCCCTGGGGATCCCAGGAGGGGGCGAAGCCTCCATCTCCACTCAAGGGGTGTGGTAGAGAGCCTGGTTGCTAGGTGACGTAGGCAGGCACAAAGGGAAAAGGGGAAGAGAGGGCAGTCTGAAGCAGAGTGTGGAGGAGTGAGGAGCATGGAAGTGGAGCTCAGACAGGAGCAGCAGTGCAGGTCCCACGAGTGAGCCGGTTTAGTGTGCAGCTCAGGGAGAGCAGAAGCAGACCCTGGAGCTGTTGCAGTCTAACAGCGTCCGCGCAGTGACTACTGACGGGGGAGAACGGTCACCTAGTGGTGCCGTCCGAAATCCACACAAGGCTAAAGAGAGAGCAACGGAGTGGAGAGTAAGAGGACCGCCAGGGAGGTACCAGGCCCGCAGGGGTAACAGGTCCCAGTGCAGGGATAGATTCACCTTTCCCTTGCCAAACCTGCTTGAGGGGGCACTTTACACCCCCAAGACAACACCACAGAGTCCGCAGCCACGTAGCAAAGCGAGGGCCCATAGTTCACAGGAGGCAAGCAGCCGGAGTGACCTGGTCCAGGCTACAAGCAAACGGGCCGAAACGAGGGGAGCAGCAACTTCCCTGGGTGACCCCCATAGGGACTGCAAGTCGGGGTTACCACAAACAACAGAAGGGCTAAGGAAGGCGAGTCAGTAGCCACCCTCACAAGTTAGCCTGAAGGACGCCTGGTTCCAGCCTGGTTTATCCCAGCTACGCCCGGGTTATTCACCCTGCCATCAACAGTGAGTAAAACCCCTGAAAGACATTCTGCTTGTGTTGAGTTATTCTGCGCCTTGTGGTTCCACACACTTACACAGGGCCCTGGGGCTTGCCTCACTCTCAGGAGGCTATTACAACTGACTGCACCCACCATCAGCCCCAGGCATCCCTTAATCTGCAGTGGCGGTCCCCACTGACCGCAATTCTGAGAGTGGCGTCACGACAATCCTAAAAGAAGGTTTCCTACCTGTGACCAGACTGTTCAATCCACGTGGAGTCCCTGCAGGTAATGCACCGACACAACACTGGAGGGGCTTCACACATCGAAAGACAGCCACCATCATCTGTCCGGGGAGAGACACTGCAGCCGGTTGCGGGACCCGTCCATCCAGCCGTTTGGTTTACCGAGGACTTTGTGCATCTCTTACTGAGTCAGTACACCCGTGCCATCCGGCACCGCGCCGTGCTGTCCCTGCAACCCTGCACCTCACCAACCCTGCCTCCCCGTCACACCACCGGGCCCCGGGACCACCGACCCCTACCCACGGAGGGGGAAAACAACATCCCAGCTGCTCCCTACCATCGCTCCCGGGATCCCCGTCACCAGCAGCGGTGGTGCCTATCTTCACCACAACCTGTGGGTGGCGTCACGGAGTAAATCCCCCAAAACCAACCGCCCTTTTCACTCATGGGCGAGGAGCGCCGCTCGAGTCCCCGGATCTGGCCCTCCGATCGAGCCACTGAGCAGCAGCCGCAGCAGCACTGGACCCGAGCGTTGGCGAGCGCAGCGGCGGCGTCCTCCTTGCCTGCGACAGAGCCAGAACTAGGAGCCAGGATAAAAAGAGTGGCACCTGTGACAGTCCACGCAGCCCGCCATACGAGGGAGGTAATAAATTACCTTAGAGAGCCGCAGAACGGGTCTCAGAATTGCTGAAACAGTGGGACCCTGTTTACCCCGACAGAGCGTAGAGAGCAGGCCTCATTACTCACCTGGCCAGTGTGAGTTCCCTGACTGCTTCCAGGCTACCAGATTGCCGCTACCAACTGTAACAGACTCCCTGGAGGTCACCGACTGAGGACAAGTAAAGGAGAAGGTAAAAGAAACCATTGTCTGTGTCTGTTCCTTTATTCTGCCCTGTCGGCCCTGCACCTCTTCCACAAACACCATAGACTTTCCCAAAGGTTGCCCTAGGGTACCCGCTCCATCTGTGGGGAGCAAGAAACACCGCAGCTGCCACATCAGCCCCGGAGGTCCATTCCAGCAGCTGCGGCTCCATAGCCGCACAATTCCACAGGTGGCGTCACGAATCTTATATAAACTTTATTATCATCTCCCCCATACCGCCACATTAATTGACTCCACCAGGGTCACGGAGCCGGGCCCCGCCACCGCTGACTACTCTGGACTAGTCCGGCCCGACACCGAGTCACCTAAGGCCCTGGGGTGGGCGAGTCACTTGCTAAATTTGTGGTCAAACAAAAACACCTCGAACCTGCTCAACAGGACTTCTTCAGTCCTTACCCACTCCAAAAATTCCTTGGATCCACCTCTCCATGGATTTCGTTAATGCTCTTTCTGCCTTAAAAAGGAAAACTGTAATTTGGGTTGTGGTAGACAGCTTTAGCAAATGGTGTAATTTTGTTCCCTTGTCTGGGTTGCCAAACTCTCAAATTTTAAGTAAGTTATTTATCAAACACATTGTACGTCTACAAGAGATTCCAAAAATTATTGTTTTCGATAGAGGAACTCAGTTTGTTTCTAAACTTTGGAGGACGTCCTGTCGTAAACTTAATAGTGAATTATTGTTTTTATCACCAAGAGCCCAATGGCCAGAATGAAGGTTCCAGCCAAACATTTGAGCAATTTCTTCAGTGTTATGTTTTTGACCATCAGTCTGACTTGCTAGAACACTTGCCATTAGATGAGTTTGCCATAATATTAGGACATCCCAATTCTTCTGTAATCTTGGGATCCATCCACGTGATGGTTCCTTTACGACTTCTGAAGTTGACACTCCAGAGGCTGATAAATCTGTAGACAAGTAGAAGCTTGTCTAGTCCGAAGTCAGAGAAAACCTGAAATGTGTTCAGACCTCATCCACTAATAAGAGGCACATTTATGTTCTGAAATTTGCGATTAGGAAAAAAGGTGTGTTATCCACTAGAAATATCAACTTCAGGGTTCTTTCTGCTAAGTTGGGCCTCAAGTTCATTGAAGATTATTGAGGTGGTCAATCCAGTAGCCTTCCACATGAAACTTCCACCCTCATTCCGGATTCTCAATATCTTCCACAAATCTTTGCTAAAATATTATTTGCCAGTGAACCCTGTTGATAAGCTCCCCAAACCTGAGTTAGGCCTCCGACACACATCCGTGAAAATGCACGCACGTGTGTTACGGTCTGTTATTCGGGTCCGTGTCCCGTTTTTGTGTCTGTTACTATGGTCCGTGTGGCATCTGTGTGACCGGCGTATGCTAGCCGTGTGTGCGTGTGTAATGCCTGTGTGTGTGTGAGATTTGAAACTGACGTGTGAATGTGTTTTCCGTGTGAAATGATCCATGTGTGATGTAAAATGTCATTGCTGCATACCCGCAGACAGCAGACAGAGTCGCGCGCTGAGAATGAACTTGGGTGAACTTCACCCGACTTCATCCTCATACCGCGGCTCTGTCTGTGCCACGTACTGATTAGCGGTCACCCGTGCAGGACTTGCTGGTGACCGCTAATCCCCTGAGTGACTGCAGTGAGCAGCGCGATTAGCGCTGCCGTCACTCAAGTTACTCGCGGCCAGCTGGATCCTGCACCCGTGACCGTAGCTCACCTGTGACTTCATCGCTGTCACTCGGGCGACTTGCTGTCACAGTTGGAGGATCCAGCGGTGGCCGCGAGTAACCTCAGTGACAGCACAGCTGATCGCGATACTTACATCAGTTGCTGCGTGGAGCTGCCAGGAGCGGCGGGGTTCTTCTGCAGCTCCTGTCACCTTCATGTAGCAGAGCTGGAAGCGACACGGGACCTCCGTGGATTACACCGGACATGGATGGGTATTTGGGGGTTAATAAATTGGTGAACAACGGTATTTGCTATTGTTTTTTATTGAAAATAAAGGATTTTTCGTTGTGTGTGTTTATTTACTGTAACATACAGATTAATCATGGAAGGTATCTCGGGGAGACGCCGGACATGATTAATCTTGGACTTAGTGGCAGCTATATTAACTCTTTATTACCCCGATTGCCAACGCACCAGGGCAATTCGGGAAGAGCCGGGTAGAGTCCCAGAACTGTCGCATCTAATGGATGCGGCAATTCTGGGCGGCTGCTGGCTGATATTGTTAGGCTGGGGGGCTCCCCATAACGTGGAGCTCCCCATCCTGAGAATACCAGCCTTCAGCCGTGTGACTTTACCCTGGCTGGTATCAAAATGGGGGGAACCGCACGTCGTTTTTTTTTAATTATTTATTTATTTATTTTACTGCACAGTATAGACCCGCCCACCGACGGCTGTGATTGGTTGCAGTGAGACAGCTGTCACTCAGCGTGGGGGCGTGTCTCACTGCAACCACAATCATAGGCGCCGTTGGGCGGGGAAAGCAGGGAATACGAGATTGATTAATGAGCGGCCGGCTTTTTCAAAATAGTAAAAGCCGCCGGAGCAGTTTGAACGCCGTGCAGCGCCGCGCCGGTGATCGGGGATCGGTAAGTATGAGAGAGGGGGGAGACTGACTAACAGACAGAGAGAGGGAAGAACAAGACAGAGAGACCGACCGACAGATAGAGAGAGACCGACCGACATACACAGAAAAAAAAAAAATAGCCGACATCACTACAAAAAAGCACAAAACGTACACGGAGCATACAGAGATGCATCCGTGTCACGTACTTGTGCGCACCAAACCATTGACTTTCATGCTGCCGTGAAAAACGGAAACACATACAGATCACGGACACACGGACATGATGAAAAACGCAAGTTTGACCATAAACATAGATTAACATTGGTGCACATTTGTCCGTGTCTCCTGTATATACGGAAACGGACAAAACACGCACGTTTTTAACGATGTGTGTCGGAGGCCTTAGTTGGAGGCAGCCTGAAGTATCCTTGATTACAGGATAGTAAGGCAATCTTTGCAATACCTTTTTCATTGGAAAGGGTATGGATCCGAGGAAAGATCGTGGAAGTCAGCTGCTGACATCAATGTTGATAATCTTAGCGGAAACTTCTATCGTTCTTTCTCTGGAAAGCCTGATCCTAAAGGGCCGCATTACACGCAACAATATCGCTTGCGATATCGCTAGCGATGCGACATGCCCAGATCGTTGTTACGATTTGCCGAGATCGCTCATAGTTCATTTTGTAGCGGTCACACGTACACATCTCACAAACGACGCTACATCGTTCAGCGATATATTGTTTGATCAAGGCGGTCGTGTGGACACCGTCACACAGCAATCCTCCCAACGATTCCGGCAACGGCAGAGGCGTATAATTGTCCATAGCATACACCCTGGCGTGACACCAATCAGAGCGGAGGACGCGTGGAGCATTCCTCGTAACGACACGCCCGCGTCGCTGATGACGGACGCACTAAGGATGTTGTTCGTCGTTGGCAGGGTGTCAAACGTAGCAATATGCCTGCTGCGTTCTAAACGACGAACAATATTTTGAAAATGAACGACGTGTCAACGATCAATGATTTTCACTACTTTTGCGATCGTTTGGAGTTGCTTGTAAGTGTCACACGCAACGACGTCGCTAACGAGGCCGGATGTGCGTCACGAATTCCGTGACCCCAACGGCATCTTGTTAGCAATGTCATTGCGTGTAACAGGGCCTTAAGTGTCTGGAGGCCCCTCGTATGAGGGGTGGGGGAAGTGTACTGTAACAACTGTGCCAGTTTCTGCTTTGACCAGTAGATGGTGCCAAACTGTTGTTTCGGGTGATGCTTGATATAACAATCCTATTTTAATTTTGGGACTTGTGGTTCTGCCCAGTTGGGAAGTGATGGGGTTATTCTTGCTGTCTTGATTTGTGTCTGCTGTCAGCACTGGGTGGGGCTGTTCTTTATAAACCCCAGAGAGACAGCTCCCGCGGCCAGTCAGTAGAGATTCTCTCCTAGTTTGCGCCTCTTTCCTTAGCTCCTGTATTTTGATCTGATTTTCCCATTCATTGAATTCGGTTTTACATTTGAAAACCCGTTAGTTGTTGATTCTGTTCCTGGCGTGACCTCCTGGAACTGACCCAGCTTCCTGACTATCCTTCTTGCCGTCTTGCACCACCAAACAGCAGCTGACCCTGTGGCCCTTACCTAGGGACCTCTCTGCAAGATCTGTGTACATGGTTTAATGGTTGAAGGCCGAGGCAACCCCTGGGCAATGGGAACTGGAGTGGCTTGCGCCAAGTCTGTTTGTGATAGCCATTTTAGAGCTGTCTGGTGACTACTAACTGTTCGTGCAAGACAATAGAGGTGTTATCAGTCATTGTACAGGAAGAGGGGGTGAGCTGTGATACCACCTATTGTGATTGGTGGATTCTTTGCTATCTACTGTATAAACTGGTGTTAACAGTAAATGTACAGGTGGAGGAGGAGGAAGAGGGAGTTGTGACATCACCTACTGTGCATGATGGAACCAGTGTTACCATGTCTACTGTATATAGAAGTGTTAACAGTCATCAAACAGGAGGAGGAGGTGAGCTGTGACATCACCTATTGTGAATAGTGGATCCCGTGTTTTCTATTCTGTATATAGAGGTGTTATCAGTCATGGTACAGAAGGGGAGGAGGTGTGCCGTGACATCTCCTATTGTGAATGGCGGGTCCAGAGTAGCTACTGTATATAGAGGTGTTATCAGTTCTTGTACACAAGGAGGAGGAGGGGAGCTGTGACATCACCTATTGTGAATGGTGGATCCTGTACATTCTACTGTATATAGAGGTGTTATCAGTCATTGTACAGCATTGGGAGGAGGTGAGCCATCACATCCCATATTGTGAATGGCGGATCCAGAGTAGCTACTGTATATAGAGGTGTTATCAGTCATTTTACAGAAGGAGAAGGTGATCTGTGATATCTCTTATTGTGAATGGTGGATACTGTGTTATCTACTGTAGATATATGTGTTAAAAGTCATTGCACACAAGGAGGTAAAGGTGAGCTGTGACATCACTTATTGTGCATGGTGGATCTAGTGTTATCTACTGTATATAGAGGTGTTATTAGTCCTTTCACAGGAGGAGGAGGTGAGCTGTGACATCACCTATTGTGAATGGTGCATCCTGTGCTTTCTACTGTATGTAGAGGTGTTATCTGTTATTTTACAAGAGGAGAAGGTGAGCTGTGACATCAATTTTTGTGGATGGTGGGTCCTGAGTTACCTACCGTATACACAGGTGTTATCAGTCATTGTACAGGAGGGGGAAGAGGTAAGCTGTGACATCACCTGTTGTGAATTGTGGATCCTGTGTTGTCTACTGTATATCTAATTTACGTTATTTAAATTTTGCAGTGCATTATGTAGGCCACTTAACTTTTAGGGGCACTTACTGTATCTTTCAATGGATATTATATATGACACTATTATAGACATAGGGCACAGTTTATGGCACAATTAGAAGTGGAGCACAGTGTAACACTATTATATTTAGGGACACTTAAGCACCATATTCAGGGAGCACAGTGTTTGGCGGTATTATTTTCAGGGACACCGTTTGTCGCACTACTTTAGAGATAATGTTTCCATGCTGTTGGGGCATATTGTGCATATTTAGACAAGTATGGAATCTGTTGCAAAAACTCGAATCTCACCACTAAACACATGCACACCAGCTCATCCTACCAATGATTGACAGCTCTACCTACAGATCACTCTGGGCACAGGAAGATGATATTTTATAATGACCCACGTAAGGCGGTCTTCAGTGAACTTCTCCTTTAAGGAAACAGTAATGCGTGAAATGTATCCATTGAAATGCATTTAGTGAGAATGTCGCCGCCACCTCCCATGTATGATAATATTATTTAGAAATCTGCAGCTGTTTGCAATGCTTGTGAGTAGTGTCAGTCCTTGGAGATTGCGAAATGGCAGGAACTGCCTCTAACTATTGTAATCTACAAGATTATCCCATTAATCATATTTGTCACTGGAAGTACCTTCGTTGGTAATAGAAGTGTTCTGTGTCCCAGGGTACGGCACATGCAAAAAAGAGTCTAATTGAAAACAAAGAAGTGACAAAATCAAAATGCTCTCAAGTACTTAGAGTTCTGACTTCTGCGCGGAATGAATAAAGAGCGGTAGGATGCGTGCGCTCCGCTGCACAGAGGAGCCGGCCGTAAGGAGGGGATTACTGTCTGATTAGCTTCTTGCTGCAAACGCTTTCATTTTTCTTATAGTGATATGTAAATTACTGCATTAAAATGCCTAAAAGATCAGTTTAAAGCGATGTATTGTTTGATAGTATTTAAAGTGTACCTGCTACTTCAGGTGATCTTCCAGAATAAGCTGTCCTGTGTGTCTGTAGGGGAGTGCAGCCCCTACTAAGGATGTTGCTTTACTGTGACTTTAAGGGCGGCTTTGCACGTTGCGACATTGCACGTGCGATGTCGGTGGGGTCAAATCGAAAGTGACGCACATCCGGCGTCGCAGTCGATATCGCAACGTGCAAATCCTTTTTGATACGATGAACGAGCGCAAAAGCGTCGTTATCGTATCATCGCTGCAGCCTCCGACATTTCCATAATGCCGGTGCAGTGACAGCTCCGATGTTGTTCCTCGCTCCTGCGGCAGCACACATCGCTGTGTGTGAAGCCGCAGGAGCGAGGAACTTCACCTTACCTGCCGCCGGCTGCAATGAGAAGGACGGAGGTGGGCGGGATGTTTACATTCTGCTCATCTCCGCCCCTCCACTTCAATTGGCCGCCTGCCGTGTGACGTCGCTGTGACGCCGCACGACCCGCCCCCTTAGGAAGGAGGCGGGTCGCCGGCCAGAGGGACGTCGCACGGCAGGTATGTGCGCGTGAAACTGCCGTAGCGATAATAATCGCTACGGCAGCTTCACTAGATATCGAACGTGCGACGGGGGCGGGACTATCGCTGCAGCATCGGTAACACATTGTTACTGATGTCGCAGCGTGCAAAGCCCGCCTAAGACTTTATTGTACTGTGGAATTAAGAGACTGGCTCCCCTGCAGAGCACAATGGAATGGCCTGCATCTCCCCTGCTGCTGTGTATTTGGTCTGTCCTGAGAAAAGTGCAGGGAGAAGCAGGAAGTGGTAGACAGTGTAAGAGAGTTCAAGGATATGCAGAGGGACAGACACAGGTGCGTCAGTATCCGGCCTGCTAGAAGACACCGCCTGATGAGCCCAGCTGCCCAGTGATTCGTGGGAAGAGAAGTCCTGTATTGCCCTCCCAGGGTGAAGTGCAAACCACCGTACCATCAAGCCTCAGAGCGGACCGGTTTTGTGGACAGTGCCGTGAGTGTACGCCAGGGTACGCTGGTTAGGGAATTATATTAGGCCTCCATAATTAGGGTGCGGTAGCCGCAATGTCCCATTAGGATAGACCAGTTAGGCTAGAGGTCAGAGCAGGATTGTTTAATGTTGAATGCATATGCATATCGCTTTTCTGCTGTTAATGTACCGCCCCAGCGTCAGCAGCCGGGCCGCCACTCGGATCTGGATCTGCGGTGGCTCAAGGGGTCTCCGGACCCGAGTGGAGTCACGCGGACACTCGAACTAAAAGAGCGGTATTTACAGGGGATTTTGTGGTTAGAGTTCATGACGCCACCCACGGTGTGTGGTAAGATGGGATACCACCACTGCTGTTAGGAGCGCCCAGTGGCGGTGAAATGGCATCCAGATGTTTAACCCCTCCGTGGGTAGGGGGAAGATGCCCCGGGGCTTGGTGATGGAGAGAGGGGAGCACCGTTGAAGAGGAAAGGGGCACTGTGTACTCACGCAGTCCAATAACGCTGACACTGACAACTTGTAAACCAGAATTCTTAGCACCGCTGCAGCAAGGAGGGAGCATGCTGGGATCCCGTGCCCGATGGTGTTGCCTGTAAGCCTGTGACCTCGGCAACTCTGTCTGTAGTTGGTCCCTCTCAGCTTGAAACTGAACGGGTCCCGCTCACCCGTATGGCTAACGGAGTGAGCTTGCTCTCAGGGTTCATGCTTGGGATTTTCTGGACTGTATATTGGGAAAGTTCTATCCCCCTCGTTGCTCTAGTACCCCGATTTTGGAGCAGGTGGAGGATGAATCGTGAAGTCTTTGCCCTCGTTAAATTACTAGGACGTGTGAAGCTACTTCCCGGCTTAGGGTCCACGTACCCCGCCGTGCCCTGACCTTTGCCCCGAGATGGCTTAATGCCGCCGGCTGTCCTGCTCGGCAGTAACGTGCCACTTGACACGATCCCCTGTGACTGGGGTTCCAGACTGGAGCCTCAGGGGCGCCACACAAATCTAGCAAAACACGGCTGTCCACCGAAACTGACATTCCAAGAAGTAGAGCACTAATCAGAAAAGCAGCAGAGAGGACCATGGTCACTGATGAGGAGCTGCAGAGATCTACAGCTGAGGGGGGAGAATCTGTCTACAGGAGAACTATTAGGCCGGCTTCTCACTTGCGAGTTTCTCGCAGTAGTGCAATGCGAGAAAATCTCGCATTGCACTCGGACACATGTTATTCAATGAATCCGCTCTCATCTGCGATTTTTTTTCTCGCTCCAAATCGGACTGAGAAAAAAATCTCAGCAAGCTGCTATTTGAAGAGTTTCTTGTGCGAGTCTCTCCAATGCAACTCTATGGTAGTGTGAAAAAAAAAGTATGTCACACGGACCGGCACTCACACCATCCTAGTGACATCCGTTTTTCTAAATACATTTATCGCATGTGTCACAAAGCACTGGAAATGAGTGAGGGCTCATAATGTCGGTCAATCTCTATCTCTGTCAGTCGGTCTCTCCCTCTCGGTCTCTATTCTCTCTGTCGGTCGGTCTGTCGGTTGGTCTCTCTCTCTGTCGGTCTCTCTCTCTCTCTCTGTCCATGTCGCTCTATTCCTTTCCCCGCCTCTCTCATACTCACCGATCCCCGATCACCGGCGCGGCGCTGCACTGCGTTCACACTGCTCCGGCGGCTTCTCCTCTTTTGAAAAGCCGTCCGCTCATTATTCAATCTCGTATTCCCTGCTTTCCCCGCCCACTGGCGCCTATGATTGGTTGCAGTCAGACATCCCCAAGATGAGTGACAGCTGTCTCACTGCAACCAATCACAGCTGCTGGTGGGCGGTTCTATATCGTGCAGTAAAATAAATAAATAAATAAATAATTTTAAAAAATCGGCGTGCGGTTGCTGCCAATTTTAATACCAGCCAGGGTAAAGCCACACGGCTGAAGGCTGGTATTCTCAGGATGTGGAGCCCCACGTTATGGGGAGCCACCCAGCCTAACAATAACAGCCAGCAGCCGTCCAGAATTGCCGCATCCATTAGATACGACAGTTCTGGGACTGTACCCGGCTCTTCCCGTTTTGCCCTGGTGCGTTGGCAAACGGGGTAATAAGGAGTTAATGGCAGCAGCCCATAGCTGCCACTAAGTCCTAGATTAATCATTGCAGGCGTCTATGAGACACCCCCAATGATTAACCGGTAATTTAAAGTTAATAAACACACACAGTGAAAAAATACTTTATTTGTAATAATAAACACAAACAAATACCCTTGTTCACCACTTTATTAAGCCCCAAAAAACCCTCCAGCTCCGGCGTAATCCACGGAGGTCCCGTGTCGCTTCCAGCTCTGCTACATGAAGGTGACAGGAGCTGCAGAAGAACACCGCCGCTCCTGTCAGCTCCACGCAGCAACTGAGGTGATTAGCGCGATCAGCGATGATGTCACTCAGGTTACTTGCGGCCACCGCTGGATCCTCCAACAGTGACAGCAAGTCGCCAGAGTGACAGCGATGAAGTCACAGGTGAGTTGCGGTCTCGGGTGGAGGATCCAGCTAGCCGCGGGTAGCCTGAGTGACGGCAGCGCTAATCGCGCTTCTCACTTCAGTCACTCAGGGGATTAGTGGTCACCGGTGAGTCATTCACGGGTGACCGCTAATCAAGACGCGACACAGACAGAGCCGCAGTATGACAATGAAGTCGGGTGAAGTACATCCGACTTCATTCTGATCGTGCGGCTCTGTGTGTGCTGTCAGCGACTATTCAGCTCTGCTGAATGGCAGATGACATAGAAAAAAGGGATCCCATACGCATCAAACACGCATTGCACACGCTCTGCTAGTCATTAAATAATTAAAAAAAAGCATTGCACTTGCATTGCACACTGACCTAACGTGAACTAAAATCGGCCGAGTTTTTTTCAGGCAAGTCGGACCGATTTTACACGCATGAGTGTGTTTCCAGCCTTAGGGCGGCTTTGCGCACTACGACATCACAGGTGCGATGTCGGTGGGGTCAAATCAAAAGTGACGCACATCCGGCGTCACTTGCGATGTCGTAGTGTGTAAATCCTAGATGATACGATGAACGAGCTCAAAAGCGTCGTTATCGTATCATCGGTGCAGGCTCCGACATTTCCATAATGCCGGTGCAGCGACAGGTACAATGTAGTTCCTCGTTCCTGCGGCAGCACACATCGCTGTGTATGAAGCCGCAGGAGCGAGGAACATCTCCTTACCTGCCGCCGGCCACAATGCGGAAGGAAGGAGGTGGGCGGGATGTTTACATCCTGCTCATCTCCGCCCCTCCGCCGCTATTGGCCGCCTGCCGTGTGACGTCGCTATGACGCCGCACGACCCGACCCCTTAGGAAGGAGGCGGGTCGCTGGCCAGAGTGACGGTCGCAGGGCAGGTAAGTGCATGTGAAGCTGGCATAGCGATAATTTTCGCTACGCCAGCTATCACAAGATATCGTACCTGCGACGGGGGCGGGGACTATCGCGTTCGACATCGCAGCATCGGCTTGCGATGTCGCAATGTGCAAAGCCCGCCTTAGTCGTATACTCCACAAATCTGATCTTTATGGAAAATGGGCAGGAAGAAAGACTTATTTAATGCACAAAGCCTTGAAAAGTCCCATTTCCAGTTTGTTTTGGAGGTGGTAGTAGCTCCCTTGGGCCCCGCACAGGTTCGACCAACAATATGTGCACCCCTGATCTGAACCTCTTGGTGTCTCTGGAGTTCTGTGAACCTCAAGGTGTAGGCTCCTCCAAAGGCTGCAGTTGTGCAGAAACCTACTGTTTGGCTACCCCTAATCAGTGCTCAGAAGCCAGAGTCCAGATATACATGAAGACTACTGATGAGTGTGTGGAACCTTTGATGGTCCAGACGGTTGGAGAAGTGAATAGTTTGTGGAAGGTCACCATCTCCCAAGAAGGATGTGACATCAGCAATGAGATGTCAGAGTCATATATTGGGCTGGAATCATGGAGAGAGTGTTGGTAGGCCCCTTTAGAGTCCACGAAGGTGTAAAAATGACCTCAGCAAAGTATGTAGAGTTTTTGACTGACTACTTTTTTTCCATGTCATTAAAGGAAGAACCATTCCATCCATAGCTATATCATCATATTTTAGTTCCTAACAACCAAAGAAAAGCTTAGAAAATCTGTTGCACATCATACTTTCGAATTGCGCATTTTGAAATTTTTTTTTAGTTTTGAGAAAAATACTTATCATTGGGAGGTTTGTCCAATAAAATGTAATTTATACTTTAACGGTTGATGATTTGAGCATTATACCGTCTCATTTCCAATGACCAATTAGGGAAATTGCATTTGCAGAATTATTTGGAACGCGGTCTATTATGTCTGCTCTAGCGACCGGTGTAACAACTGCCATATTTCAATTTTTTTAATGTTCATTATCACATAAAAAAAAAATCAATATTTTTTTTAAATATTTGAATAATATGGCAATTTATAATGATTCATTCCCTTCAATTATCAGTACAGAATTTTAGTTAATTCAGAATTAGATTGAAAGCATCTATTGTAATTTTCATTTTATAAGACGCATTGGATTATAAGATGCACCCTAAATTTATAGGAGGAAAATAGGAAAAAATAATTTTCAATGTTAAAATGAGGTTCCATCTTAATCCTAGTGTGTCTTAATCTTAATGCTCACTGGGGAGGAGCGGTGGTGGTGGAGTGGCTCAGAAAGGTTACAGGAGGCAGGGCGATGCTGTAGGCTCAGAGGAGGGGGTTCAGGAGGGTCAGAAATACTGTTGGATCAGGGATGTAGCGGCGGCCACCATTGAATCCCTTGGATATGGATTACCAGGGCAACGGACATGGAGCGGGGTCATAGGAGGCAGGGTCACAGGACGCGCTCGGGAATGTCGCGGCTGGCGCTATTGATCTGTGGCAAGCTGCGGGGGTGTCACAGGATGGGGTGTCTTGGCAGCAAGTGCATTGCGCTGACTGCAGATTTCATTAAATCGCCTGCAGTTGACGAGATGGACTTCATGATAATGGTTGCGGAGGCAATGCGTGCGCAGATAGCCATTTTCTTGAAGTCCATTGTGTCAATCTGCGCACACGCCACCTCCGCGGCCATTTTGTTGAAGTCCACTGCGTCAATCTGCGTACGCGCCACCTCTGCGACCATTTTCTTTAAGTTCATCGTGTCAACTCAATGGAGCCGGCAGTCATCTCTATGCACCCACCAATGAGACACTGCATCCTGTGACACCCTCGCAGGACAGATCAATGGCGCTCACCTGCAGATCAATGGTGCTCGCCCGGAGATCAGTGGCACCTGCCGCAACACCCCCTGAGCGTGTCTTTTGACCCGGTCTCCTATAACCCCGCTCAACCACCACCTCCCCGGTAAGCAATATTTGTTTTGTGAGACGCACCCCCGTTTTTTACCCCTAGTTTTGGGGGAAAAAAGTCCCTCTTACAATCTGGAAAATACGGTAATTCATTAGCAACAAAAAAGCATATAAAGGCAAAGTGTAGCAATTTTTCTTCCCTTTCACATTGAGTTATAATAAAACAAAGAGAAAAGCAGGTTTGCTTTTCTTATTTTCCTTTTTTTTCAGGATAAAATTCATGACTTTTTGAGAATTCCCAAAATAAACCTTCAATATTTTTAATTTTCCAATAACCGTTTCGATGCTAATGAACAGAAAATGATATCAGCGCGCGGTGTTTACCGGTGTGCTCAAATTCAATTTTCCATCGTTTACAATTTATTTGTCTCACTGTGTGTGTAAAAGCGTGACTTTCGCTTTACAAAAAACATTTTATTTGTTAATGTTCCACAAATGCATTAACCCCTTAAAGACCAGTCTATTTTAGGCCTCAGAATAAAGTTGTTTTTTTTCCCCCACATTTTTTTCCAATCTCAAATTCATTTTTACATTTTTTACTCTTTAGCAGCTTATTGTTTTGCAGAACAGATTATTTTTTTCATGGCACCGTTATGGGTGGTATATAATTTATTGATTACCTTTTGGTTTTTTTTCTTGTGGTGGTGACGCATAAACAATTTAATATTTCTGTTAATTTTCTTCGCTGTCAATGTGCCATTAAATTGATTCACTTACAGTTAGGTCCAGAAATATTTGGACAGTGACACAAGTTTTGTTATTTTAGCTGTTTACAAAAACATGTTCAGAAATACAATTCTATATATAATATGGGCTGAAAGTGCACACTCCCAGCTGCAATATGAGAGTTTTCACATCCAAATCGGAGAAAGGATTTAGGAATCATAGTTCTGTAATGCATAGCCTCCTCTTTTTCAAGGGACCAAAAGTAATTGGACAAGGGACTCTAAGGGCTGCAATTAACTCTGAAGGCGTCTCCCTCGTTAACTTGTAATCAATGAAGTAGTTAAAAGGTCTGGGGTTGATTACAGGTGTGTGGTTTTGCATTTGGAAGCTGTTGCTGTGACCAGACAACATGCGGTCTAAGGAACTCTCAATTGAGGTGAAGCAGAACATCCTGAGGCTGAAAAAAAAGAAAAAATCCAACAGAGAGATAGCAGACATGCTTGGAGTAGCAAAATCAACAGTCGGGTACATTCTGAGAAAAAAGGAATTGACTGGTGAGCTTGGGAACTCAAAAAGGCCTGGGCGTCCACGGATGACAACAGTGGTGGATGATCGCCGCATACTTTCTTTGGTGAAGAAGAACCCGTTCACAACATCAACTGAAGTCCAGAACACTCTCAGTGAAGTAGGTGTATCTGTCTCTAAGTCAACAGTAAAGAGAAGACTCCATGAAAGTAAATACAAAGGGTTCACATCTAGATGCAAACCATTCATCAATTCCAAAAATAGACAGGCCAGAGTTAAATTTTCTGAAAAACACCTCATGAACCCAGCTCAGTTCTGGAAAAGTATTCTATGGACAGATGAGACAAAGATCAACCTGTACCAGAATGATGGGAAGAAAAAAGTTTGGAGAAGAAAGGGAACGGCACATGATCCAAGGCACACCACATCCTCTGTAAAACATGGTGGAGGCAACGTGATGGCATGGGCATGCATGGCTTTCAATGGCACTGGGTCACTTGTGTTTATTGATGACATAACAGCAGACAAGAGTAGCCGGATGAATTCTGAAGTGTACCGGGATATACTTTCAGCCCAGATTCAGCCAAATGCCACAAAGTTGATCGGACGGCGCTTCATAGTACAGATGGACAATGACCCCAAGCATACAGCCAAAGCTACCCAGGAGTTCATGAGTGCAAAAAAGTGGAACATTCTGCAATGGCCAAGTCAATCACCAGATCTTAACCCAATTGAGCATGCATTTCACTTGCTCAAATCCAGACTTAAGACGGAAAGACCCACAAACAAGCAAGACCTGAAGGCTGCGGCTGTAAAGGCCTGGCAAAGCATTAAGAAGGAGGAAACCCAGCGTTTGGTGATGTCCATGGGTTCCAGACTTAAGGCAGTGATTGCCTCCAAAGGATTTGCAACAAAATATTGAAAATTCAGAGTAGCCACCTTTTGCTTTCATTACTGCTTTGCACACTCTTGGCATTCTCTTGATGAGCTTCAAGAGGTAGTCACCGGAAATGGTCTTCCAACAGTCTTGAAGTAGTTTCCAGAGATGCTTAGCCCTTGTTGGCCCTTTTGCCTTCACTCTGCGGTCCAGCTCACCCCAAACCATCTCGATTGGGTTCAGGTCTGGTGACTGTGGAGGCCAGGTCATCTGGTGTAGCACCCATCACTCTCCTTCTTAGTCAAATAGCCCTTACACAGCCTGGAGGTGTGTTTGGGGTCATTGTCCTGTTGAAAAATAAATGTTGGTCCAACTAATCGCAAACCGGATGGAATAGCATGCCGCTGCAAGATGCTGTGGTAGCCATGCTGGTTCAGTATGCCTTCAATTTTGAATAAATCTCCAACAGTGTCACCAGCAAAGCACCCCCACACCATCACACCTCCTCCTCCATGCTTCACGGTGGGAACCAGCCATGTAGAGTCCATCCATTCACCTTTTCTGCGTCGCACAAAGACACGGTGGTTGGATCCAAAGATCTCAAATTTGGACTCATCAGACCAAAGCACAGATTTCCACTGGTCTAATGTCCATTCCTTGTGTTCTTTAGCCCAAACAAGTCTCTTCTGCTTATTGTCTGTCCTTAGCAGTGGTTTCCTAGCAGCTATTTTACCATGAAGGCCTTCTGCACAAAGTCTCCTCTTAATAGTTGTTCTACAGATGTGTCTGCTGCTAGAGCTCTGTGTGGCATTGACTTGGTCTCTAATCTGAGCTGCTGTTAACCTGTGATTTTTGAGGCTGGTGACTCGGATAAACTTATGCTCCGTAGCAGAGGTGACTCTTGGTCTTCCTTTCCTGGGGCGGTCCTCATGTGAGCCAGTTTCTTTGTAGCGTTTGATGGTTTTTGCCACTGCACTTGAGGACACTTTCAAAGTTTTCCCAATTTTTCGGACTGACTGACCTTCATTCCTTAAAGTAATGATGGCCACTCGTTTTTGTTTACTTAGCTGCTTTTTTCTTGCCATAATACAAATTCTAACAGTCTATTCAGTGGGACTATCAGCTGTGTATCCACCAGACGTCTGCACAACACAACTGATGGTCCCAACCCCATTTATAAGGCAAGAAATCCCACTTATTAAGCCTGACAGGGCACACCTGTGAAGTGAAGACCATTTCCGGTGATTACTTCTTGAAGCTCATTAAAAGAATGCCAAGAGTGTGCAAAGCAGTAATCAAAGCAAAAGGTGGCTACTTTGAAGACCCTAGACTATAAGACATATTTTCAGTTGTTTCACACTTTTTTGTTAAGTATTTCATTCCACATGTGTTACTTCATAGTTTTGATGCCTTTAATGTGAATCTACAATTTTCAGAGTCATGAAAATAAAGAAAACTCTTTGAATGAGAAGATGTGTCCAAACTTTTGGTCTGTACTGTATGTATGTATGTATGTATGTATGTATGTATGTGTGTATGTATGTATGTATGTATGTATGTGTGTGTGTATGTATGTACGTCCACTAAAGGAATCCACACCATCGCATTTACAATCACAAAATTTTGCACAGACACCTCATGTGACTCAGGTCATACACTATGTTTTGAGGGCAAAATTTAACCCCCAAAAAACCTGCTTACATTAAAGTCAATGGAATTGGGAGCTACAGGCTATTAATAGAAGCTGTGATTGGTTGCTATTGGAAAAAAGGACATTCTTAGTATCAGAAGCTCATGTGTGAGGTAATATGATTTCAGTGGATAGATGGATAGAGAGAGACACAGAGAGACAGAGAGAAAAACAGAGACAGAGATACGGATAGAGAGGGAATGAGAGACAGAGACAGAGATGGATAGAGAGGGAGATAGACAAAGAGAGACAGACAGACAGAGAGAGGGACAGAGAGGCTGATCTCAGCGATGTGCCCCTTACTGGGCTGCTTGTGCAATTTTGATAGAATCCCTGTTTTCCATACTGTAAATGTAGCAGTGCTCTGAATGCTGAGATGTGTTTAACCCTGCCCACACCACTGATTGGCAGCTTTCAGTGTACACTCTACATTGAAGCAAGCTGCCAATAATTGGTAAGGGCGGGGTTACACAGTTTAGCTGGACTGGCCTGCTGTTTAGACCTAGCATCCTGCTGCTAAAACACTGATTGTATTGAAAATACAACACACAGCCTAAAAAGTTAGATATCCCTGGAATCAGGCTCTCTGACCCTACTGCTCTCAGATTACATAGCAAAAGCTACTGATAGATTCCATTTAACCCCTTTGTGATGTTTGTTCCATCACTACATTAAACTATTTGATATTTCCATGTGTCTAATTACCCAGAATTGTAAAACATAATAATCTTTATCCTATAAGGTGAACCCAAAATGAAAAAAAAAATAAAATAAATAATTGGTTTGCCAAAGTACCATTTTTTTTGTTGCTGCATAGCCCCTCCCCCCGCCCAGAATGCAGTAAAGGTGATCAAATATCAAATACATACCCAAAAATGGTACCAGTACAAAATACAGCTGGGTACACAAAAAGTAACCCATCACACATATCCTTCAAATGAGAGATCAAAAAGTTACAGGCCTCAATAAAAGAGTGAAACAAACCATTATTCTATTTTTTTGCAATGTTTTTAATATTTTTTAAAAAATCCTTATTAGTTTTGTATCTCAATAATTGCAATCATCTGGAGAATAATTAACACCAGGTGTCATGCGGTGTTCAGGTCCAGACTCATTAGGTGTCACGGCGGCATCAGGCTCTGGTCACACTGCAGAGCCTGACAGGCAATCTGATGTCCCCTAGTTGTTCAGCCAGAGCCAGGCATCGACTGTTTAATGTGCTCAGTTCCTCAGTCCCGCAGGAGTTAATTCCTGGGGAACTCTGCTAGGAGCTCAGGTTGCCAATCAGTCATCTACTTCCTATATAAGATCCTGGATCTCATGACTCAGTGCCGATTATAGCTTCAGCTTTGCTGCAAGCGATACCGGTCTTGTTGGTGAACCTGTTGATGGTGATCTTTATTGCGATATTGAGTGGTGTTAACATTCCCCTGTTGTGCGTTACTTTATTCCCTTTTTCTTTGCTCCCCTGCTCCCTTTATTATCTCTCCTGTGTGTTTTGAGTGCAATATGTATGAGTTTCCGTTCTCCCTTGTCTGTGTCTTTTTGTGGGATTTTGTCTTTGTGTTTTCCGGCCCACCCCAAGGTTTGGGGAGAAGAGGAGTAAGATCAGGGCTTGGACAGGAGTCAGGGGCACGCTGGGGGCTCAGACCTCACTACCATCAAGCCTACCTCCAAGATAAGGGACAGTGCAGGATCCCAAGTCTGAGGACCAGCCAAGGAGCCCCTGACCTGTCATTACATACCCCATGATACCAGGTCACTTAAACTGCACAATGAACGCTGTGATAACAAAACCAAAGAAACAGAAGAGCTGATTTTTCTACATTTCAGTTTTTGGTAAAGTGAATGACATGCTTCAAATCTATTAATAGTTGAGACTCCTCAGTGTTTGATACATTGAGAAGATGGTAATAAATAGCAAAGTTTCAACAATACTCAGGTGTCTTCATCAGGCACAGTGTAAAGCTGATTGAGTAGTCTCAAAAGTTATTTGCTACCATCTTCTCAGTTGGCGATTACAATGTATCAAACACTGAGGACTCTCAACTTGTAATATTTTTGTATCTAATAACTAATACAGTTCAAAGATTTATTTTTCCATTATTCAAATTGGCAATTCATCCAGCAAAATACAAGTCCTCAAATGTTTATATTGATGGCAAAATAAAAAAAAGTTATGGCTCTTCAAAAAAGAGGAGGACATTTCTGGGATGAATATACAGTAATATTCATATATTGGGTAGATGTGAGAAAAATGTTGCAAATAAAGAATACTTCCAAATACAGAGTGTTAATACTTTATTTTTCATCAGTTAACAAAATTCAAAGTGAATGAACAAAACAAAAATGTAAATCTCATGACAACAGCATCAATTCCTCCAGTCTGCTTTGAAATCCTTTCCTGGGAGACTCCTTGCTGATGTAGTTTAACTACTGTGATGCTAGGCACTACGAGCAGTATGAATAGAAAGGTAGTCAGACAAGCTGGGATCGTAAGCTAGGAGGTAACATATAAAATTCATGGAGCAGACAGAGATGTGGTCAGGAAGAGGTCTGAGGTCAGAAGCCGGGAGGTAATGTACAAGATTCATGGAGCAGACAGAGAAGTGGTCAGGAAGAAGTCCGAAGTCAGAAGCCGAGAGGTAACGTTCAGGTTCAGGGGGCAGAAAAAGGCAGGGTCAGGAAGAGATCTGAGGTCAGAAGCCGAGAGATAACATATAAGGTTTAGGGGGCAAACAGAGATGTGGTCAGGAAGAGGTCTGATGTCAGAAGCCGGGAGGTAACGTATAAGGTTTAGGGGGCAGACAGAGACATGGTCAGGAAGAGATCCGAAGTCAGAAGCCGAGAGGTAACGTTAAAGTTCAGGGAGCAGACAGAGATGTGGTCAGAAAGAGGTCTGAGGTCAGAAGCCGGGAGGTAACATATAAGGTTTAGGGGGCAGACAGAGACATGGTCAGGTAAAGGTCCAAAGTCAGAAGCCGGGAGGTAACATTAGGGTTCAGGGAGCAGAAAGAGGCGTGGTCAGGAGAGATCCAAGGTCAGAAGCCAAGATCAGAACACTTACACCAGACAGAAGTAAAGATCACTCTGAGCAAACAGGAAGTACGACTGGTGAAGTTTAGACAGAGCAAGCCCTGCAAAGAAACAGAGCAATCACAAGGAACGAGGCGCATCTGTGAAGGCACCTCCCAAAACCATTCTGGACCCTAGTGCTGAAACCTGTCAGCAAGTGCACAAGACACATAGTAGAACATTTTCAAATGCATAATGCTCCACAGAGCGGAGTTGTGACAACTATCTTGTTCATTGTTGCTCTGCGCACTCTTGCTTTGGTGTATGACTTGTGACATGAAACTGTCTTCCACAACCTCCCCAGAATTTGTCTGTTTATCACCCAATTTTAAGCTTTTCAGTTAAAGGGAATCTGTCAGCAGGTCAGTAGTTTTATGTACTGGCAAAATAAATTCTAAGAAGCATATTTTATATAGTAATCTGCTAAATCCTGATTTGTTTCTCTGTCAACAAGTTTCCTGACCATTTCTAGTGACAACTAGCAAAATTATAAAATCTGCTCTATAATTTATGTACACAATGACTGCACCAGCCAAATAGTGAGTGCAGCTCTGCAGTATAATACAGGATATAACTCAGGATCAGTACAGGATAAGTAATGTAATGTATGTACATAGTGACTGCACCAGCAGAATAGTGAGTGCAGCTGTACCGCGCTCAGCTGCAACCGAGCCGCTCGGGTCCGGGCTCGTTTGGTGGGTGGCTCGAGCGCCTCCAGATCCGGGGGTCACGTCGCTCTGCAAGGGGATGCTGGCGATCTCGATGGGGGTGGTTAGGTAGGTGTATGGCCGGAGCCGTGTTTGATTTCGTGACGCCACTCACGGGACGTGGTGAAGGTGTAGACACCACCGCTGCAGTTACGGGGCACCCGGGGGAGATGGTCGTGCAGCAAGATGTTAACCCCTCCGTGGGCAGGGATGGTGGCCCCGGGGCCCGCTTGGGGAGAGTGATAGTTGGGCGGTGCAGGGCGGCACACGGCCGGATGGCATTGTTGTACTCAGGATTACTGACACACTCAAGTCTCTGATGAACACAGTTGATGGTGGTCGGTGCCTGCAGCCGGCTGCGTCTTGTCCCCCACCCGGGTTGGTGGTCCTGGCCTTTTTCCTGCAACTTGTACGTTTGTGTAGACTGCCTGTGCATTAGCAGCGGGAGTCCGCTCCCCGGCTGTGTATGTACTGGAGGAGTCCATTTGCCCGCAGGCGCTGGCTCGTGGGATCTCTCTGCCTGTGCAGTGGCTTTCTATCCCCCTCGGTGGGCTGTTGCCTTCTTTCGGGTCTTGGGATGGGAAAGGACCTAAGGTCCAGACCTCAATCAGTGAATTCGATGTGGTCCAGTGGCTTCTGGGCCTCGTTCTGGGTCTGAGTACCCCCCTTGTGCTCCGGTTTCTAGTCGGTTCCCCGGTTCGGTACCGGCGGGCCACTACCCTGTCCCGGTCCCTTCCGGTTCCACCTGGCCATCTTCCTAGCTCCTGCAGGCCAGGCCACCGCCTGCCTCCTAGTCAAGGTACCAGGGCTACGACCCCGACACTGTCAGTTTCCGCTTTTTCAGGTCTGCCGCACTCTACTTCACTCCTCTGACAACAACCGACTTCTCACCACTGACTTGAACAACTTTCTCCTGCCTCAGGCCCTCTGGACTCCTCGGTGGGCGTGGCCAACCACCTGGCTCCGCCCCCTGGTGTGACCATCAAACCCTGAGGGAGGTGACCAGGTTTTAGTGTGGTTGGCTGCTGTTACCTTTTTAGGGGGGCGGGTGTTATGCAAGGGCCTACCTGTGACTACCTAGCTAGTCCAGGGCATCACATTCCCCCTTGGTTTAATAAAGACCGTCCGTGGGCTGCCCGACCACCACCGTTTATTTCAACTGCAAAAGATAAAAAGATAAATACATATACAACTATAATAACATTATTTACATTTTTCAAGTATACGTGAGAGTTCTTCCCTTGCGGGAGGCATTTTGCTTAAACGTTTCAAACATTTTTATTAACCGGGAACGGGACCGGGTCCTTTTAGTCACCCACCCAAACAACAAACAAACCTAGACCTTGGTGCCACCGCTAAGCAATGGTGCGCACCCCTTTTCCCCAGTCCAGGAAACAGGAACGGGTCCAGGTATTGCCCAAATGGACCAGGTAAAAAGTTCCTTACCCGGCAGTTTCTCAGAGGCCCCACGTCCAGGGGACCCCTGACCCGGAGGGTTGTCACCGGTTGCATTAGTGACAGGGCCTCGGCCATCACATTCCTCCAGTCTGCCTCTCTGAAAGCTGTGGGACCGAAAGGGTGGTCCAGGATTATTTACAAACCCAATAGTTTTTGGGTGGCCTGCAAGTTCTCGGCCTTGTTCATGGGTTTTAAAGCGGGGCAATCAACAAAGTTCCAACGGGGATGGGCAGTATGGTCCCAACGAGGACTTTAACATGGTAGCCGGGCTTCAGGTCACGATCCGGGTGACCCAATGGGAGGTGAGGGTTAACGTCCCGCCGGGAGACGAAAATTTCGGCCTCCAGGCCCAGTTCAAAGATGAACCCCCATCCACGCCGGGGGTCGAACTGCCGGACCTGGCCCTCGTAGGTTGGGGCCCGTACCCGGTAGGTGGCACTCCGGAGGTTTTCCTTCTCCTGGATTGTACGGGCCAGCACATCAGCCTTCTGCCTCTCCCGGGCCGCTATTTCCTGGCCCAGCTGGTTCTGCTGCCGCTCCCAATATGGAGCGTCTGCCTGCTCCCTTTGCACGGGGTCGGGCCCAGCCGGAGCTCCCCCGTGCCGGCTACGACCGTCACCATCTGGATTGGGGAACCCCGCTCTGTCGCGGCCTGCTGTGCTGCCTTGCAGCGACAACCCTCCGCCACCTCAGCCGAGGCCTGGGACCTGGGAGCAGACAGCATTACCTCCTGGGCCTTCTTCCGGTCAGCATCCACCACCTTCCTGGCCGGGCGGACTGCCGAGGCCTGGGCCTCTTGAGGCGCGGTCTCCTTTGGGACCGGCAGGTCCACTCTGGGAATGGGCACCTTCCACGGGAGCGGGATCGGTACTGGTCGTACAAGCGGCCGTCCACGGGCTGCCTCTACAGGTAGATCCTCACGGACATCTGGGACGGGTTCCGCCACCATTGTCGGGGTCAGCGGACCAAGTGGAGGAGCAGGGGCAGCCGATACGGGCAATGTGGGGGCAACATGAAGGGCAGGGGTGGACCAGGTCCCTCAGCCGCGGCGGCCAGTCCCTCGGGGACATAGGGGCGTGGGTTGCGTACCCGCTCCTCCAGAATTGCCTCCACCTCATTTGCCCGCACGGCTGCGGCTATCTCCCCCATCTCGGCCTCCCACCGCTCCATGAGAAAGCGCATCTGGGCCTGCAGCCGACAGCACATCTGCGAGGTCCGGGCTTCTACCCACGCCGCTGTTTCAGGCGCGGGCTCTGGGATCTCGGGCTTGCGGGACGGGGTGGACATGGTGCACTCTCAGGGTCCAGGAACCAAACGGGTGGCAGAGTCCTGGAGTCCCTGCCCTTTATCAGCTTGGTCACATGGCACGGCAGCTTCACCCGCCCCCCCTTGGTCTTTTCGCGGCCTTCCCTTTTTCAGCCGGACAACTTTGTTTCGCGACCTCTCACTTTCTCTGCAAGGCCGCGTTCTCTGGGGGCGGGGCTTCTGCTTTCGCGCCCTTTCTGCGAGGAAGAAGACTCTGGCGGGAATCTTCGTGCCAAAAGATGGCGGATTCTCCAAATTTCACAACGGATCACCGCTGACTTCTACTTCAAGGTGCACTTCACTGGGTAAGTGAATGAATTCAATCCTGTTCATGACGCCAGAAGAGTCGATGTGTACCGCCCCGCGCTCGGCTGTAGTATAATACAGGATGTAACTCAGGATCAAAACAGGATAAGTAATGCAATATATCTACACAGTAACTCCACCAGCAAAATAGTGAGCACAGCTCTGGAGTGTAATACAGGAGGTAACTCAATCAGTACAGAATAAGTAATGCAATACAGTATATGTACACAGTGACTCCACCAGCAGTATACTGAGTGCAGCTCTGGAGTATAATACAGGATGTAACTCAGGATCAGTACAGGATCAGTAATGTAATGTATGTACACAGTGACTGCACCAGCAGAATAGTGAGTGCAGCTCTGGAGTATAATACAGGATGTAACTCAGGATCAGTACAGGATCAGTAATGTAATGTATGTACACAGTGACTGCGCCAGGAGAATAGAGAGTTCAGCTCTAGAATATAATACAGGATAAGTAATGTAATGTATGTATATAGTGACGTCACCAGCACAATAGTGAGTGAAGCTGTACCGCCCCACGCTCGGCTGCAGCCGAGCCGCTCGGGTCCGGGCTCGTTTGGTGGGTGGCTCGAGCGCCTCCGGACCCGGGGGTCACGTCGCTCTGCAAGGGGATGCTGGCGATCTTGATGGGGGTGGTTAGGAAGGTGTACGGCCGGAGCCGTGTTTGAGTTCGTGACGCCACCCACGGGACGTGGTGAAGGTGTAGACACCACCGCTGCAGTTTCGGGGGCACCCGGGGGAGATGGTCGTGCAGCAAAATGTTAACTCCTCCGTGGGCAGGGATGGTGGCCCCGGGGCCCGCTTGGGGAGAGTGATAGTTGGGCGACATTACTTTCTGTGGGCGACAAAACTTTTGTCTTGCCAAAATCTGACCTTTCTGTGTTCATTAAATGATCAATATTTCAGCTTTGCAGCATCTTTATTCCCATAACCTAAACCAAATTTGGGAGAGTTTCAGCTTTCAAAAGAGTAATTTATGAAACCAATGGATGAATTTAAAGTCATGTTATAGGCTTTTATTTACATAACATTGATAAGCAACAGAACTTCTGTCAGGGTCTGTATAATACAGGATATAACTCAGAATAAATCGAACGTATCTACAAAGTAACTAAACTTTTCATGTAGACTGTATTTATATATAATAATATAAACTAATATGTTGATAATAAACTTTAATATCATATTGTAATAATTTTATTATAAGCTGCTTCTTGCTCGGTATTATATTACCTTATTTTTTTGCTTCTGTTTAATGAACAATAGTATTTTATGCTGATAAAGAACACCCAAGAAGGAGGCTTAAGTTATCTTTGTATATTTAATTAAAACGTTGCGAGGTTTAGGAAGTTAAAGCTCTCTCTATATCATAGCCTCGAAACGAATTCTAAAATGTTAATGAAAAATTCCGGCAATTTCTCATTACATTAGACCAGTCGAGCATAGTTTATACACTAACGACATCAAATTATTTTTCTCTAGTGACAAATTTTAAACCAGGATTAAGCCGGGAACACCACTTATACAAAGGAGCGTATTACAATGCATTCACACAATTAATGCCGCACTCATTTCATTTACCAACATCCATCTTTTAAACGCTTTGACCTTTTCTTAATGCAAGGTGATTTGCGGGGAAATATTTAAATATTAATCATCTCACATCACTGTAAATACCGCAAGCTGTACACGCACGCTCCATAGAGTGCCGGCGAGAGATAGGATTTATGTTTCGGCAATTTTTACTGCAATGTAACAAACCTAAAAAGTGATCAATGCAAAAAAAAAAAGTAAAGTAAAAGTTTTAATAAATATGTGACTTTTAAGCAGAAGTGTGCCCTAAGGAAGGAGGGTCCTAAATCAAATGTAGCTTCCTGTTATTGGTCTGTGCCAAAATTTTGGACCTTCAAGCTAGCCAAAATCATTAGCACTGGTTATGGTGTGTGAAATAAAGTTAATAAGGCAGCAGATGAACTACCATGGGGTCCGTCAGACATAAATTGAAGCTTCCGTGGAAAATAAGAAGCGTTAAAAGGCCAATTGAACGAGGTAGAGGTCTTATCTTTCCTTATAAAATTTCTAAAAATAGCCCTAGTTTCATATTTCTAAATCAAATTGATCAAATTGGTAATTTTGGTTGTCTAAATTCCGGGTTGTTCACCTTTTGGGATAATTTTATTTTTTTAATTGAAATGTAATGTCAGTGACCCACACACTCCTCGATACTTACTACAGGCGTTGCCCAGCTTGGTGAGTTCTCCCTACTTAGCAGGCCTTTTGCAATGCAGCTTTGCAGCAATCCCAGCTCTGCTGCATTTTCCTGTCTTGAGAGTCTCCACCTGGCTATAGGGAGGATTCCTCAGACTCTGCTGGAATCTATAGCATTGTGTCCAGTAGAGTTTTGTTTCCCTGGCCAATCCCTGGCCAGGTTCCTTATTAGACAACTTCTCTATCCTCTCTGGGTCTTTTGTGATGCAGCTTTGCAGCACTCCCAGCTTTGTTGCATCCTTCTGTCTTATAACTCTCCAACTGGCTATAGGGAGGTGTGCCAAGACTCTGCTGGAACTCAGAGCATTGTGCTTAGTAGAGTTCTTTTTCCCTGGCCAATCCCTGGCCAGGTGCCTTATTAGACAGCTTCTCCCTCCTCTCTTGGTCTTTTTTGATGCAGCTTTGTAGCACTTTCAGGTCTGCTGCATTCTCCTGTCTTGAGAGTCTCCACCTGGCTATAGGGAGGAGTCCTCAGACTCTCCTGCAATCTATAGCATTGTGTCCAGTAGAGTTCTGCTTCCCTGGCCAATCCCTGACCAGGTGCCTTATTAGACAGCTTTTCCCTCCTCTCTAGGTCTTTTACGATACAGCTTTGCAGCACTCCCAGTTTTGCTGCATACTTCTGTCTTGAGACTCTCCACTTGGCTATAGGGAGCTGTGGCAAGATTCAGCTGGCATTTATAGCACTGTGTCCAGCAGAGTTCTGTTTTCTGGCAATCCGCTACGATCAGGTGCTTTATTAGATAGCTTATTCCTCCTCTTTGGGTCTGACCTTTTTGTGCAGCTTTGCAGCACTCTGAGCTTTGCTGCAACTTCTTGTCTTGAGACTCTCCACCTGGCTATAGGGAGGGGTGCCCAGACTCTCCTGGAATTCATAGTATTGTGTCCAACAGAGTTTTGCTTCCATGGCCAATCCCTGGCCAGGTGCCTTATTAGACAGCTTCTCTCTCCTCTCTGGGTCTTTTGCAATGCAGCTTTGCAGCACTCCCTTCTCTGCAGTATCCTTCTGTCTTGAGACTCTCCACCTGGCTATAGGAAGGAGTGCCCACACTCTGATGGAATTTATAGCACTGTGTCCAGAAGAGTTCTGCTTCCCTGGCCAATTCCCTACTATCATATGCTTTATGAGACAGGTTCTCCCTCCTCTTTATTTAGTATGCTTTTATTTTTGTTTGCTTGCTAGCCCTGTTTGCTCTGTCTGTCTGCCTGCTTGCAAGTTATGTCTGTGAGAGCTGTCTGTCTGGTTAGTCCATTTAAGTTCCAAATTGTCTTTGTTTTGTCTCTCCTGGTGTCACCCTGGATTGCCTCTTGTCCAGTCCTGACTCCTCTTGTTTGGTCCTCACCCATTCTGTTGCCCCATGTCTCTGAGTACTGCCTTACATCTCCTGCTCACTGATCCTCCACTCAGCTTCCACAGGCCCGAGTACTGGCCTGGAGTCATATCTCACAACTACCTGCGGCTCAAGCCCATCCTCACCTCCAGATCCTCTAGTGATCACCAGATAGTCAGTTATACTGCTAAACACAGGGTAAACCTGGGTTTCGTGGCACAGTGGGTCCTCACACACTTGCTGTCATGGGTGTAATATGGTTGACAGACAGCCCTGTGGTGTCCGGCTGCAGAAGGTCGCTGCGTTTTGCTGCACAAACATCTTGATATTCCATCCTTTCTTCATTGGACGATATCCTTGGTGTGACTGGAGTTCTATGTTTCTTTCCTTAAGGGTTAATTCATTGCCTTTTAGAATCTGTGGCTATCTTGGCAGTTTAGCTACAAATCCTCATCCCCACTTACTGTGTCTGTATACACCTGCATTTCCCCTTGGTTATTGCTGGTGCTAGAGTTTACTCCTAAACTGTCCAGATTGCAAGCAGTCGGCTTGAAATCTCCTGTGAAAATACGTTATTGTGTGTTGCTGTCATTCTCACAAAGTCATCTTGCAGATAAGCTGTCCGCTTGCTTTTCCCTGTTTATTTTCCTGTGTGTTCTTTAGGTCTTAGTGGGGTTGACTAGTGCTCATCCAATCCGATCACTATCTAGAGCTTATTTCAGGGTCAGGCAACGCCTAGGTATCCTGATTGGCGTATAGGTATGGAATATATTTAGGGAAGTCAGGGGAGCCAGGGGCCAGTGGTAGGGTTTACTACGGGTCACATCTTCCCCCTTCCGTAGAGACAGAGTTTCCCTCTTCCCCTCCCCTTTCGCCATTCGTCTTGTATTTCCCCATACCAAGAGTGGCACCTGCTCCTTCCATAACAAAATTCATACATCTTTGGCTAAAAATAATTTTTGTATTTGGGTTTCATAAAATTTTGTACATAGTTTGCCTTCTAAAGCCTCTATATTGCTGGATGTAAAGTGAGTTAACTGAGAATATATCAGTAAGCTCACACCAATAGTTTTATCTTTCATTTTCTAAGTTTCACGCTGCTTTAAAATCACAGATCACAAAAAAAATTGAATTTTGGTGTGATTACTGGATATGTGAACTTAGCCTTAGAGGGACTGTCCAGCCTCTGAAAAAGAAAATCTGGCTCAAAGCTGTATAATATGTAAACATCCATTACTCACCCTATCAAACCTTTAATTTTCCGTTCCATCAGTTCCTGGGTTTTACATTAGTTTTTGTACTTTGTGCTTGGTTGGAACGTATTATTATTTATTATTATAGCCATTTATTCCATGGTGCTTTTACATGTGAAAAGAGACATATGCAGACAAGTACAATAATCATTAACATTGCCAGGTACAGGAGGAGAGAGGACCCTGCCCTCGAGGGCTCACAGTCTACAAATATATATGTGACTACTGTAGCCAATCATTGACAGTGATGTCTTGACCATTTCTGTGGCCAGTTGAAGTGGTCACATACAGTTAGGTCCAGAAATATTTGGACAGTGACACAATTTTCGCGAGTTGGGCTCTGCATGCCACCACATTGGATTTGAAATGAAACCTCTACAACAGAATTCAAGTGCAGATTGTAACGTTTAATTTGAAGGTTTGAACAAAAATATCTGATAGAAATTGTAGGAATTGTACACATTTCTTTACAAACACTCCACATTTTAGGAGGTCAAAAGTAATTGGACAAATAAACCAAACCCAAACAAAATATTTTTATTTTCAATATTTTGTTGCGAATCCTTTGGAGGCAATCACTGCCTTAAGTCTGGAACCCATGGACATCACCAAACGCTGGGTTTCCTCCTTCTTAATGCTTTGCCAGGCCTTTACAGCCGCAGCCTTCAGGTCTTGCTTGTTTGTGGGTCTTTCCGTCTTAAGTCTGGATTTGAGCAAGTGAAATGCATGCTCAATTGGGTTAAGATCTGGTGATTGACTTGGCCATTGCAGAATGTTCCACTTTTTTGCACTCATGAACTCCTGGGTAGCTTTGGCTGTATGCTTGGGGTCATTGTCCATCTGTACTATGAAGCGCCGTCCGATCAACTTTGTGGCATTTGGCTGAATCTGGGCTGAAAGTATATCCCGGTACACTTCAGAATTCATCCGACTACTCTTGTCTGCTGTTATGTCATCAATAAACACAAGTGACCGAGTGCCATTGAAAGCCATGCATGCCCATGCCATCACGTTGCCTCCACCATGTTTTACAGAGGATGTGGTGTGCCTTGGATCATGTGCCGTTCCCTTTCTTCTCCAAACTTTTTTCTTCCCATCATTCTGGTACAGGTTGATCTTTGTCTCATCTGTCCATAGAATACTTTACCAGAACTGAGCTGGCTTCATGAGGTGTTTTTCAGCAAATTTAACTCTGGCCTGTCTATTTTTGGAATTGATGAATGGTTTGCATCTAGATGTGAACCCTTTGTATTTACTTTCATGGAGTCTTCTCTTTACTGTTGACTTAGAGACAGATACACCTACTTCACTGAGAGTGTTCTGGACTTCAGTTGATGTTGTGAACGGGTTCTTCTTCACCAAAGAAAGTATGCGGCGATCATCCACCACTGTTGTCATCCGTGGACGCCCAGGCCTTTTTGAGTTCCCAAGCTCACCAGTCAATTCCTTTTTTCTCAGAATGTACCCGACTGTTGATTTTGCTACTCCAAGCATGTCTGCTATCTCTCTGATGGATTTTTTCTTTTTTTTCAGCCTCAGGATGTTCTGCTTCACCTCAATTGAGAGTTCCTTAGACTGCATGTTGTCTGGTCACAGCAACAGCTTCCAAATGCAAAACCACACACCTGTAATCAACCCCAGACCTTTTAACTACTTCATTGATTACAGGTTAACGAGGGAGACGCCTTCAGAGTTAATTGCAGCCCTTAGAGTCCCTTGTCCAATTACTTTTGGTCCCTTGAAAAAGAGGAGGCTATGCATTACAGAGCTATGATTCCTAAACCCTTTCTCCGATTTGGATGTGAAAACTCTCATATTGCAGCTGGGAGTGTGCACTTTCAGCCATATTATATATATAATTGTATTTCTGAACATGTTTTTGTAAACAGCTAAAATAACAAAACGTGTGTCACTGTCCAAATATTTCTGGACCTAACTGTATCTATCCAGAGCAAGAAAGACCAATACTATAAGATCTAATAAGTTTTTTGTGATTATTTCATAATAGACCGTAATGGTTAGTGATTGGTCTATAGTCTGTTTCAAATATTATTGTATTCTGCTAGATGATGTTAGAGTCTGTCCCACCCCTGAGGACCCTCTGCTTATTTGATTTCTCAATCTTGCTGAATATCTGTGCAAAAAGACACCACACTCTTATTTTGTATAGCAATATCACGGACCTACCAGCATTTGTCACATTTTCTCCTGCCAGTACAATGTTTTGGGGGACACTATACTGTAATATGGTGTGTTTATTGAAAGCTTCTATGTAAAAATGGAAGCTCATAAATATACAGTATTAGCTGTAGTACTCGGAGTTGCCCAGTAGTAACTAAGTGTCTCTCTCTTACTCTCTCCCTCTCTTTCTCTCTGTCTCTGTCTTTCTCTCCCTGTCTGTCTCTCACTTTTTCTCTCTGTCTTTCTCTATCTCTCTCTGTCACTGTCTGTACCTCTTTATTCGTCTCTCTTTCTCTGCTTCTCTGTCTCTCTCTCTCTCTGTGTCTCTGTGTCTATCTCTGTCTATGAATTTCTCTCTGTCTCTATCTGTCTCTGTTTCTCACTGTCTCTCTCTGGCTCTCTCTCTCTATTTGTCTCTTTTTGTCTGTCTCTCTCTGCCTCTCTGTCTCTCTCTATCCATCTCTCTCTGTCTCTCTTTCTCTCTGCCTCTCTGTCTGTCTGTCTGTGTCTATCCATCTCTCTCTGTCTCTGTATCTGTCTGTCTGTCTTTCTCTGTCTGTCTCTCTTTCTGTCTCTGTCTCTCTCCCACTCTCTTTGTCTGTGTCTCTCTGTCTGTCTGTCTCTCTCCCTCTCTCTGTCTCGCTCTGTCTTTCTCTCTGTCCCACTCCCTCTCTCTCTGTCTGTCTCTCTCTATCTGTCTCTCTCTGTGTCTCTCTTTCTCTCTGTCTCTCTCTATCTCTGTCTGTCTCTCTCTATCCATCTCTCTCTGTCTCTCTGTCTGTCTTTCTCTGTCTGTCTCTCTGTTTGTCTCTGTCTGTCTCTCTCTCCCTCTCTCTGTCTGTCTCTGTCTCTCTATGTCTGTCTCTGTCTCTCTCCCTCTCTCTCTGTCTGTCTCTCTCCCTCTCTCTCTGTCTGTCTCTATGTCTCTGTCTCTCTCTGTCTCTCTCCCTCTCTCTGTCTGTCTCTGTCTCTCTCCCTCTCTCTCTGTCTGTCTCTGTCTCTCTCCCTCTCTCTCTGTCTGTCTCTCTCTCTCTGTCTCTATATCTCTGTCTCTCTCTGTCTCTATGTCTCTGTGTCTCTCTCTGTCTTTCTGCCTCTGTCTCTCTCTGTCTTCCTGTCTCTCTCTATCCCTGCCATAATAACCACTTGTACAAAAAGGATCTACAATACTATGGCATAGCCTTCAGGCGTGTAGACATTTATTGGCCTCGGGGTCCTGGAGCCTAAGGGTGTCCTAAAAGGTCTTTTACCCCTTAGGATAATACCAGTGGTAAGTGGGGGTATTGAGTTTCTTGCATTGAGGCTTTGGACCTCTAGGTTACACTTTTCCATGCCAATTCCCCTGAATCGAATAACTACCCATCTTCCCACATTTTGCAAAATTACCCCGAAATTAGTTTTTTCCAGTTAAGAGCGCCTACATGATTATTCACCCATGCATCCAAATTCATTGCTTCCGTTTAGCATGACGTCCTCTTATTGGATAATTGATTTTTTTTTTGCTTCTTTAATAATATAGATTTGAACAATTAATTACACCGGTGCATTTATTACATCTGTGCATTACTCCAGTAATTTGTATATTTTAATGACTGGCCATAAAACCGTTCTGCCTGGGATCCAGAATCATATAATAGCTTTGTGCCGTCCTCTTTGGTGCACGCTGACCTATATAACCGAGCGCGGCAGCTTTTCTCTTTTTGGAATAACTGGCCGCTAGAGAAATTTAGGACTGAGCGAGCAGAAGTCGCGTTGGCGCTCGTCCAATGAGCCACTGATGTGTAACTAATACTGTATTATTAACACTAGGAGAAATTTTCAACTTTTGGTATCTTGGTGAAGCATAGACAATAAAAATTGCCTGGTGACTTCTCAGTAACCTTTCTAACATATATTTTACTCCCCAAGACCACTCTCCCTCTACATTAAATTCACAGATAATAAAACGACAGATTACAAGCGTGTCACTCATTACAGCGCGGTGTTCCAAGAAGGTTTTTTTTTCTTAAAGGTTCTTATTTCCCTCTCGAAAATAAAAGCTATATTTATTTTACATTCTGCAGAAATCCACCAGAGTGACACAATGTAACTGCAGGGATATCGTCAGATACCGGGAATGTACATGGATGGGTTGTTAAATACGGAGGCATCAAATTGTAAGAGAGTTGAGTTAGAAATGTTTTTATTCTCATTGTCTGTCCTCTGGATCAAGCTCACATTTCACATTCAATTTATGAGTATAACTACTCTAATACTGCCCCCTATGTACAAGAATATAACTACTATAATACTGCTCCTATGTACAAGAATATAACTACTATAATACTGCCCCCTATGTGCAAGAATATAACTACTATAATACTGCCCCCTATGTACAAGAATATAACTACTATAATACTGCCCCCTATGTACAAGAGTATAACTACTATAATACTGCTCCTATGTACAAGAATATAACTACTATAATACTGCCCCCTATGTACAAGAATATAACTACTATAATACTGCCCCCTATGTACAAGAATATAACTACTATAATACTGCCCCTATGTACAAGAATATAACTACTATAATACTGCTTCTATGTACAAGAATATAACAACTATAATACTGCCCCCTATGTACAAGAATATAACTGCTATAATACTGCTCCTATGTACAAGAATATATCTACTATAATACTGCCCCCTATGTACAATAATATAACTACTATAATACTGCCCCTATGTACAAGAATATAACTACTATAATACTGCCCCTAAATACAAGAATATAACTACTATAATACTGACCCCTATGTACAAGAATATAACTACGATAATACTGCACCTATGTACGAAAATATAACTACTATAATACTGCCCCTATGTGCAAGGATATAGCTATCATAATACTGCCCCTATGTACAAGGATATAACTACTATAATAGTGCTCCCTGTGTAGAAGAATATAACTACTATAATACTGCTTCTATGTGCAAGAATATAACTACTATAATACTGCCCCTATGTGCAAGAATATAACTACTATAATACTGCTCCCTATGTACAAGAATATAACTACTATAATACTGCTCCCTATGTACAAGAATATAACTACTATAATACTGCCCCTATGTACAAGAATATAACTACTATAATACTGCTCCTATGTACAAGAATATAACTATTATAATACTCCTCCTATGTACAAGAATATAACTACTATAATACTGCCCCTATGTATAAGAATATAATCACTATAATACTGCCCCTATGTACAAGAAAATAATTACTATAATGCTGCCCCTATGTGCAATAATATAACTACTATAATACTGCTCCTATGTACAAGAATACAACTACTATAATACTGCTCTTATGTACAAGAATATAACTACTATAATACTGACCCCTATGTACAAGAATATAACTACTATAATACTGCCCCTTATGTACAAGAATATAACTACTATAATACTGCTCTTATGTACAAGAATATAACTACTATAATACTGCTCTTATGTACAAGAATATAACTACTATAATACTGCTCTTATGTACAAGAATATAACTACTATAATACTGCTCTTATGTACAAGAATATAACTACTATAATACTGCCCCTATGTACAAGAATATAACTACGATAATACTGCACCTATGTACAAAAATATAACTACTATAATACTGCCCCTATGTGCAAGGATATAACTACTATAATAGTGCTCCCTGTGTACAAGAATATAACTACTATAATACTGCCCCTATGTACAAGGATATACAGTTAGGTCCAGAAATATTTGGACAGTGACACAAGTTTTGTTATTTTAGCTGTTTACAAAAACATGTTCAGAAATACAATTACATATATAATATGGGCTGAAAGTGCACACTCCCAGCTGCAATATGAGAGTTTTCACATCCAAATCGGAGAAAGGGTTTAGGAATCATAGCTCTGTAATGCATAGCCTCCTCTTTTTCAAGGGACTAAAAGTAATTGGACAAGGGACTCTAAGGGCTGCAATTAACTCTGAAGGCGTCTCCCTCGTTAACCTGTAATCAATGAAGTAGTTAAAAGGTCTGGGGTTGATTACAGGTGTGTGGTTTTGCATTTGGAAGCTGTTGCTGTGACCAAACAACATGCAGTCTAAGGAACTCTCAATTGAGGTGAAGCAGAACATCCTGAGGCTGAAAAAAAAGAAAAAATCCATCAGAGAGATAGCAGACATGCTTGGAGTAGCAAAATCAACAGTCGGGTACATTCTGAGAAATAAGGAATTGACTGGTGAGCTTGGGAACTCAAAAAGGCCTGGGTGTCCACAGATGACAACAGTGGTGGATGATCGCCGCATACTTTCTTTGGTGAAGAAGAACCCGTTCACAACATCAACTGAAGTCCAGAACACTCTCAGTGAAGTAGGTGTATCTGTCTCTAAGTCAACAGTAAAGAGAAGACTCCGTGAAAGTAAATACAAAGGGTTCACATCTAGATGCAAACCATTCATCAATTCCAAAAATAGACAGGCCAGAGTTAAATTTGCTGAAAAACACCTCATGAAGCCAGCTCAGTTCTGGAAAAGTATTCTATGGACAGATGAGACCAAGATCAACCTGTACCAGAATGATGGGAAGGAAAAAGTTTGGAGAAGAAAGGGAACGGCACATGATCCAAGGCACACCACATCCTCTGTAAAACATGGTGGAGGCAACGTGATGGCATGGGCATGCATGGCTTTCAATGGCACTGGGTCACTTGTGTTTATTGATGACATAACAGCAGACAAGAGTAGCCGGATGAATTCTGAAGTGTACCGGGATATACTTTCAGCCCAGATTCAGCCAAATGCCACAAAGTTGATCGGACGGCGCTTCATAGTACAGATGGACAATGACCCCAAGCATACAGCCAAAGCTACCCAGGAGTTCATGAGTGCAAAAAAGTGGAACATTCTGCAATGGCCAAGTCAATCACCAGATCTTAACCCAATTGAGCATGCATTTCACTTGCTCAAATCCAGACTTAAGACGGAAAGACCCACAAACAAGCAAGACCTGAAGGCTGCGGCTGTAAAGGCCTAGCAAAGCATTAAGAAGGAGGAAACCCAGCGTTTGGTGATGTCCATGGGTTCCAGACTTAAGGCAGTGATTGCCTCCAAAGGATTCGCAACAAAATATTGAAAATAAAAATATTTTGTTTGGGTTTGGTTTATTTGTCCAATTACTTTTGACCTCCTAAAATGTGGAGTGTTTGTAAAGAAATGTGACAATTCCTACAATTTCTATTAGATATTTTTGTTCAAACCTTCAAATTAAACGTTACAATCTGCACTTGAATTCTGTTGTAGAGATTTCATTTCAAATCCAATGTGGTGGCATGCAGAGCCCAACTCGCGAAAATTGTGTCACTGTCCAAATATTTCTGGACCTAACTGTAACTACTATAATAGTGCTCCCTGTGTAGAAGAATATAACTACTATAATACTGCCCCTATGTACAAGAATATAACTTCTATAATACTGCTTCTATGTGCAAGAATATAACTACTATAATACTGCCCCCTATGTACAAGAATATAACTATTATAATACTCCTCCTATGTACAAGAATATAACTACTATAATACTGCCCCCTATGTACAAGAATATAACTACTATAATACTGCCCCTATGTGCAATAATATAACTACTATAATACTGCTCCTATGCCCAAGAATATAACGACTATAATACTGCACCTATGTACAAAAATATAACTACTATAATACTGCCCCTATGTGCAAGGATATAACTACTATAATAGTGCTCCCTGTGTAGAAGAATATAACTACTATAATACTGCCCCTATGTACAAGAATATAACTTCTATAATACTGCTTTTATGTGCAAGAATATAACTACTATAATACTGCTCCCTATGTACAAGAATATAACTACTATAATACTGCCCCCTATGTACAAGAATATAACTATTATAATACTCCTCCTATGTACAAGAATATAACGACTATAATACTGCCCCCATGTACAATAATATAACTACGATAATACTGCACCTATGTACAAAAATATAACTACTATAATACTGCCCCTATGTGCAAGGATATAACTACTATAATAGTGCTCCCTGTGTAGAAGAATATAACTACTATAATACTGCCCCTATGTACAAGAATATAACTTCTATAATACTGCTTCTATGTGCAAGAATATAACTACTATAATACTGCTCCCTATGTACAAGAATATAACTACTATAATACTGCCCCCTATGTACAAGAATATAACTATTATAATACTCCTCCTATGTACAAGAATATAACTACTATAATACTGCCCCTATGTGCAATAATATAACTACTATAATACTGCTCCTATGTGCAAGGATATAACTACTATAATAGTGCTCCCTGTGTAGAAGAATATAACTACTATAATACTGCCCCTATGTACAACAATATAACTACGATAATACTGCACCTATGTACAAAAATATAACTACTATAATACTGCCCCTATGTGCAAGGATATAACTACTATAATAGTGCTCCCTGTGTAGAAGAATATAACTACTATAATACTGCCCCTATGTACAAGGATATAACTACTATAATATTGCTCCTATGTACAAGACTATAACTACTATAATACTGCTCCCTATGTACAAGAATATAACTACTATAATACTGCCCCTATGTACAAGAATATAACTACTATAATACTGCTCCTATGTACAAGAATATAACTACTATAATACTGCCCCTATGTACAAGAATATAATCACTATAATACTGCCCCTATGTACAAGAATATAATTACTATAATACTGCCCCTATGTGCAATAATATAACTACTATAATACTGCTCCTATGTACAAGAATACAACTACTATAATACTGCCCCTATGCACAAGAATATAACTACTATAATACTGTTCCTATGTACAAGAATATAACTACTATAATCCTGCCCCTATGTACAAGAATATAATTACTATAATCCTGCCCCTATGTACAAGAATATAACCACTATAATACTGCCCCTATGGTCAAGAATATAACTACTATAATACTGCCCCCTATGTACAAGATTATAACTACTATAATATTGCCCCTATGTACAAGAATATAACTACTATAATACTCCTCCTATGTACAAGAATATATCTACTATAATACTGCTCCTATTTACAAGAATATAACTACTATAATACTGCCCCAATGTACAAGAATATAACTATTATAATACTCCTCCTATGTACAAGAATATAACTACTATAATACTGCCCCTATGTACAAGAATATAACTATTATAATACTCCTCCTATGTACAATAATATAACTACTATAATACTGCCCCCTATGTAGAAGAATATAGTCACTATAATGCACCTCCCTATGTACAAAAACAATTATAACAACTATAATACTATTTCTGTGTACAAGAATATAACTACTATAATACTGCCCCTATGTACAAGAATATAACTATTATAATACTCCTCCTATGTACAAGAATATAACTATTATAATACTGCTCCCTATGTACAAGAATATAACTACTATAATACTGCCCCCTATATACAAGAATATAACTACTATAATGCTGCCCCCTATGTAAAAGAATATAACTACTATAATACTTCTCCCATTTACAAGAGTATAGCTACTATAATACTGACCCTATGTTCAAGAATATAATAACTATAATAGTGCTTTTATGGACAAGAATATAACTACTAGAACATAAATATAATTCTGCCTCCTTATGGAATCATCCCTTAAGCTAGTTTTAAGTCTTAACTTGGAATCACAATAGAGCACATAATTGTCATACAGTGAATATACTGGGGTTCCACCATGGAAACTCCCAGCAAGCGCCGCAACACACAGTCTACACAGGGAATACAAAACAATGGTGAGCCCTAGTGGTAGGGAGAGGGGAGCGGTGTCACCTCCTAACACTCACCTGAGGCTGATCTCTGAACTCCCTAGCGTTCCTATACAGGTCCTACCCCTCATTGGTGATCACGTGCCTTGGCCCTCACTTGCCCTGAACTCCCCCTGGCTAGTGAGAAGGCCGGCAAGATCACTAGTCTCAACACTGCAATAATATAACACACAGGAAGGGAGACAGACAGGGGGGAATAGACACAAAATGAAAAAACTCCTCCAATATAGCTAAACACCACTAGCTCCTTCCAAAGTGGCCAGCATAAGAATGAAGATTCTATTACTGGCATCAGATGGTAAGACATGTGACTTTTTATAGTAAAGACGAGTGGTCACAAAAGAGCTGCACCCGGGATTAAGGCTGCAAAGGACAGCCAGATTGGAAAGAGTCCTTAATCCCTATAGCTCTAATAGCAAGTAGATTTCACTCAAATAAAAGTAGTGGATCTGCGAGCAATAAGGCGCCGTGACCTTCTGATCCTAGACTTGGCATAGGTCTCCTCCAGTGCATGACACACTCATGACAATAATCTTAGTCATTGTGATGATGACATTGGGATAGCGGGGAACCGGGGCTCCTAGGCTGTCCATTAAGCCAGGAGACCCTATGCTATCCCTAATCTTAGGGATATTCCTAATGGTTGAGATGCCTGAGTCTCCTTCCTGGCCCTTCTCCTGACCGACCCTGATCTAATTCCCCTTCCCCTCACTCAGGGAGGGACAAGCCAGGAGTGTGTATAAACCCACAGATAACAACAGACAAGGAAAAAACAAAACTCTGTCACACAGTATGTACACACATAGGTAAAGACAATAAGAGATTCACGAGGACAAACAAGAGCTGGAAGGAAACTACAAAACAACAGGGGTAAGCTCCACAACTGCTCCGAGCACAAGTACAACTTCCATCAGAGACTTTGGGACACCACACCTCACAGATCAACATAGCATAACCTATAGCTGGCATGGGAAGAAGGATTCCACATGCATAAATAGGAGAAAAAACTAGGAAAACAATTTTCCAAGCTGACCATTTTCCCCCAATATTAATATGTGTGTCTATCAAGGAAAGGGAAGAAGGGTAACTGAAAGTCACATGTGGAAGAAGGAACAGTCTTCTTCTGTCATCTATCAGCCCTTTAAAGCCTCCAGTGACCCCATGGGGTATACAGGGATTTTCATCATGTGTTCTTCTCTCTTACTGATTACAATCTATTACTGCTATCTTTTCCTCATACAATCCACAATATCCATATATTGCTATCTTATAGACAACATCTTATACATAGATACCACTCGTAGTCTCATAAGAACCTCATAAGAACCACCATGATGCTTTAAATGTCATAAAAACTCCTTTATTGATACACCATATTAAAAACAAAAAAGTAACAACAAAGTTATAGCTTGGCAAAAAATAGAGCAGTGGAAATCGCAAATGCGTCTCCCCTAAACAAGGGGGAAAGGTGAGTACGGGCACATCAAACCCATCTGAAGGTCAATTATACCACAATTAGCAGGATATGTGAAATCATCCAACCATAATTATACTTTAATGCTGTTTATAACAAGTCCAGGCTAAGAGTGTTTCAAAATGATGTATTTTTAATTTATAATTATTTTTATCTGTCCACCTGGACAAGCCACATGTATTGGTCGCGGGAGGAGCCCAAAATCCAAATCAACAATTTTCTATACATAATAAATATCACTCAACCGCAACCACAAGGCCTCATACAGGTGTGCAGCAAAAACATCCCTCTCTGTTATCTGCCATTGATCAATTACACCAATGGTAGGCAGATAAAATTAATACCTGTCCTTATAATAGCAGTCTGAAATTGATAGCCAATAGATAGGTATAACCATCTCCCTGTGTCCAGGAGCATATGTGGCGTCCTGGACAAGCCAGGGGCCACAGAGCACAACACCCACACACCCCACACTCCCGGTCAGGCACACCGAAGTCAGACACAAAACCCTTGTTGCCTTCCTCCAGGGGCTGATGTTCACACCAGGGGGGTGGGCCAGGCGGTTGGTCCCGCCCACCGAGGAGTTTACAGTCCTGGAGGCGGGAAAAGCAGGCAGATGAGTTGAGGAGTTGAGTGAGGGAAGTGAAAGTGAGAGGAGTAAAGTGGCAGTTAAGCAGCCTGAAGTTGGTCCGGGTGTGTGGCCCGGACAGATCAGCAAGGTTGGCAGACGGTGGTGACCGTCTGCAGGAGTGGCCTATCGGAGTCTACCGTAAGGACCGTGGACGGGCGGTGGCCCGGCGGTACCGAACCGGTACGCAAGGAGAAGCCAGCACCATCTGGCAGGGGCTTACGGACCCCGGCAAGGCTAGGAGTCGCCGTGAATTTGCCGAATTCGTTAGTGAAGGGAACCTCCTTGGTTTCCCAACAGCCAAGTCCCGACAGAAGGCAACAGTCCAACCAAGAGAGGGAGACACCGCCACCGCCAAGGCAACCGTTTCTCAGGGCCAGAGCCTGCGGGCAAAAGGGGCTCCTCCACCCCATATCCAAGCTGGGGAGCGGGTTACCGGTGGGAACCCATTGGAACCATCTACCGTACATAGGTGCAGGGAAAGGCAGTCACCACCAACCTGCCGGGAGAAACAACACCGCAGCCGCCTGTGGGACCCGTCCATCCAGCCGTTTGTTTTTCCGAGAACTGTGTCCTCATCATTGGCTGAGTGAGTACCACTGTGCCGTGCGGCACAGCACTGCCCCCGCGACCCTGCACCCCACCAGGCCCTGTAACCCGCCTGTCATCCATTCTTACCCCATCTCCGGGCCCCGGGACAACCAGCCCCCTACCCACGGAGGGGAGAACTAACAACAAAGCTGCTCCCTGTCACCGCTCTCGGGATCCCCGTCCAGAGCAGCTGTGGTGTCACCAATATCGCCACAACCGTGGGTGGCGTCATGGACAATAACCTAATCCCCACCATCCAATCAATCCCAACCCCTTTTCACTCATGGGCGAGGAGCACCGCTCGAGTCCCCGGGATCCGGCCCACCGCTCGAGCCACCACAGAGCAGTGGCAGCAGCAGCCGGACCCGAGCAGTGGGAGAGCGCAGCGTCCCCTCCTCCGCCCGCGACAACTTGGCGTCACGAACAGGATCCTACCGTTCTCCCGGCTGGTGGAAGTGCGCCTTGTGTGACCGCCGGAGGTGTCCGGCCGAAAATTTGGAGAAGCCGCCATCTTGGGCTTGAAGAGTTCCCGCTCGAGCGTCTCCTCGAGTAGTAGAGGTGCGAAGGCCAAAACCCCGCCCCTGTAGAGGAGGAGCCGGAAAGAGACTAAGTGGGACGAAATGGTGGCTGGCCGCATGTAGCCGCGGCTATAAAGGCAGGGACACCAGGACCCTGTGGCCATCTTGTTAGTCCTGGAGAGCATGATTGCTAAGATGTCCGCTCCAACTAACAGCGGCGGAACCCCTGCGCCCGGCACAGCAGCGTGGGTGGAGGACCGGACCACCCCGGTGAATCATCGTCTGCAGGCCCGCATGCAGCTCCTCCTGGAGGAGTGGGAGGCCGACATGGCGGACGTGTTGGCTGCTATGCGGAGATGCGAGGTGGAGGAAGATTTGGAGGAACGGGTAAGAGACCCACGTCCCTGTATTCCCGAGGGATCGGCCACTGCGGCTGAGGGGCCCAGCCTACACCCGTTCACCCTGCTGCCTTCCCCGATACCCGCGTTAGCCGCTGCCACCCCGCCACTAGGCCCGCTACCTGTCCAACCGGTAGCGGTACCCTGCCCGTCCGCCCAAGCGGACCGTCCGGCTGCAGACGCCCGGGGCAGCCCTGAACTGCTTCCCCAGAGGCCACCGGAGCCAAGGCCCCTTGATGAAAATGTGTTGGAGGCCCCGGCAGTGATTGCACCGGGTTCCGTGCCCGAGCCCGGGACTGTGGCGTGGATGAGGGCCAGAGTAGTTGAGTTCAACCAACGTCAGCAGAATCAGATCTTCCGGATGATGGAGCAGTGGACCAGTGAGGTGGAAGTGCTGGTTGCAGCTGCCCCAATGTATGGGGTGGGCGCGGATGTGACGGAGCCAATGGGTAACCCACGTCCCCATGTCCTACCAGGACCGGCCACTGCGGCTGGGGGGCCCGGTCCTGTCACGGCCCTCACATCGTCCCTGCCGTTACTCATGGGGCACCTAACTGTTGACCAACCCGATCTGCTGCCCCGTGCTACTACAGCTGACTCTGATGTGCTGGATACTGGAAGCCAGGAGGATGCGGCAGCTGGCGGCAACCCGCCTGACGCAGAGACAAGTGATAGTGATTCCAGTGACTCCAGGTCCGATGCTAAGCCCACCCCTGAAAGTGAGGAGGCAAGTGAGCGTCTCCGCTACGTGGGAGAACCGGTAGTTTATTACACCGTGCGCAATGGTGGGAATGGATACCGGGCACCCCTTTCACAGCAGGCATGTCACTGCATGTTTGATATGCTGGTGGCGGAGGATGGGGCCGCCTAATCAGAGGAATCCGAATAATGGCAGCGGAGTCCCGTTGCAGTTGTTCCCCGTTGGGACCACCAGAGTGCCGTTTACAAGTTTTAAAAAATGAAAAGAATGATTAACCGAGATGTTACCTGATTGTCAGCTTGATTGCACCGGTCGTTGCCGGCAACTGGTCCCCGTTGGGACCCCCCTTTTCAAATTATGCATAAGGAACTCCTTATGAACAGGCCCGAGAACTAGCAGGGCAACCACAAACTTGTGGCTTGTAAATAATAATGTTGTTGTGGCTTCTACCGTTACCGCCTCTGGAGAGGCAGATTGGAGGAAGGGCCCGCAGTGGAGCAGGCTGGGGCCCAGCCACCACCGGAACCGGTAGCGATCCTCTGGGGGTTTCAGGGGTTCCCCATGGACGTGGGTCCCCTGAAAAGGACAGAACCCGCTCGGGCAACTTGTGCTGGACTGGGGTCAAGGGGTGCTGCCTGTCTGCTTAGGGGCAGCATCAGGGCCAGGTTGCTTGGGTGGGAGAGAGTGGAAGCCGTAACCGTTACGCAACGTTTTAAGTAAGAGTACCTCCCGATGTGGGAAAATGTTATTATAATTGTTATGTGTTACTGTTTTCTATTTTTCAGTTGGTGAAAATAAAACCGGTGATGGACGGGCAGCCCGCGAACGGTCTGCATTTAACTAAGGGGGAATGTGGCGCCCTGGACAAGCCAGGGGCCACAGAGCACAACATCCACACACCTCACACTCCCGGTCAGGCACACCGAAGTCAGACACAAAACCCTTGTTGCCGTCCTCCAGGGGCTGATGTTCACACCAGGGGGGTGGGCCAAGCGGTTGGTCCTGCCCACCGAGGAGTTCACAGTCCTGGAGGCGGGAAAAGCAGGCAGATGAGTTGAGGAGTTGAGTGAGGGAAGTGAAAGTGAGAGGAGTAAAGTGGCAGTTAAGCAGCCTGAAGTTGGTCCGGGTGTGTGGCCCAGACAGATCAGCAAGGTTACCACATGGTGGTGACCGTCTGCAGGAGTGGCCTATCGGAGTCTACCATAAGGACCGTGGACGGGCGGTGGCCCGGCAGTACCAGACCGGTACGCAAGGAGAAGCCAGCACCATCTGGCAGAGGCTTACGGACCCCGGCAAGGCTAGGAGTCGCCGTGAATTTGCCGAATTCGTTAGTGAAGGGAACCTCCTGCGTTTCCCAACAGCCAAGTCCCGACAGAAGACAACAGTCCAACCAAGAGAGGGAGACACCGCCACCGCCAAGGCAACCGTTTCTCAGGGCCAGAGCCTGCGGGCAAAAGGGGCTCCTCCAGCCCATATCCAAGCTGGGGAGCGGGTTACCGGTGGGAACCCATTGGAACCATCTACCATACATAGGTGCATGGAAAGGCAGTCAACACCAACCTGCCGGGAGAAACAACACCGCAGCCGCCTGTGGGACCCGTCCATTCAGCCGTTTGTTTTACCGAGAACTGTGTCCTCATCATTGGCTGAGTGAGTACCACCGTGCCGTGTGGCACAGCGCTGCCCCCGCGACCCTGCACCTCACCAGGCCCTGTAACCCGCCTGTCATCCATTCCTACCCCATCTCCGGGCCCCGGGACAACCAGCCCCCTACCCACGGAGGGGAGAACTAACAACAAAGCTGCTCCCTGTCACCGCTCCCGGGATACCCGTCCAGAGCAGCGGTGGTGTCACCAATATCACCACAACCGTGGGTGGCATCACGGACAATAACCAAATCCCCACCATCCAATCAATCCCAACCCCTTTTCACTCACGGGCGAGGAGCGCCGCTTGAGTCCCCGGGATCCGGCCCACCACTCGAGCCACCACAGAGCAGCGGCAGCAGCAGCCGGACCCGAGCAGTGGGAGAGCGCAGCGTCCCCTCCTCCGCCCGCGACACATATATATTTACAAAAATTCCTTTTTCCCAACTGGGATCGGGGTTTTACAAAATTACCCCCTGTTCTAGCTCCCTGCACAGGAATACAGATCCCTCAGCCATTAGAATGCATTCATACTATTACAATGTCTCCTGAGGATCCCTCCCATATCCTTCCACCGGTTGTTGTATGTTGTAATCAATCTTACCCCATCATTTTTACGAAGGCTAGGTTGTAGGTAGTTGGGATACAGCAGAGAATTTCTAGCATGGGAATTCGCCCGATCCATGCCGCGCTTAATCATTCTCCGACTATACCCCCGGTGTAAAAATCTATCTGTTAAGTCCTCAGCCTGTTTCGAATAAGCTGCCTTGGAGGAACAAATCCTCCTGGCCCTAAGGAACTGGGCTACTGGAATGCTCCTGATAGTAGCAGGAGTGTGGGAAGATTTAGCATAAAGAAAATGCATTAGTGGCCGTAGGCTTTCTATATACTTCCGTATCCAGGGTGCCATTCTTAGTTACAGTGATTTTGATATCTAAAAAGTCCATCTCCCGGCCACTTTTATACGTTAAGAAGACATTGATCGAGTTTTGATTGAGTCTGTCTACAAATTTGCCTAGGTGCATGGGAGATCCCTCCCACAGAAACCAGACATCGTCGATGTATCTCATCCAGCTGTGTACTGTGTACCTACAACCTAGCCCTCGTAAAAATGATGGGGTAAGATTGATTACAACATACAACAACTGGTGGAAGGATATGGGAGGGATCCTCAGGAGACATTGGGATATCCTGAGAACCGACCCGATCCTGTGTAAAAACTTGTCACCATACCCGCTTATAACAGCAAGAAGGGCTAGGAACATTAAGGATCATCTGGTCCATAGCCATTATGGATCTGGAAAAAATAGTCAAAATAAAACAGGTATTACCGGCTTCTTCCCATGTGGCCTGTGCAAGGCGTGCGCAAATATGCGGAAAGCAAAAACTTTCAGGGGTACTAAAAGCATCAAAGAATATGATATTAGACTGTATTTAAGCTGTACCTCAAAAGCCGTGGTATACCAGGCCTCCTGTCCATGTGAGTTATATTACATTGGCATGACCACCCGAGAACTCAAGACTCGGGTGGGGTAACATGTCAGGGACATCAAAAACTCCAAGGAGGCTCTGAGTAATGAAAAATTAAAAACAATACCATGCCACTTTAAGGATTTCCACAACTCTGACTCGAGACATCTTAGAGTCAAAGCAATTGATCAGATCAAAGTGGATGTGCGTGGTGGGGATGTAGGTAAAACCTTGGCCCAACTTGAGAGCCGGTGGATATACCGGCTGGGCATGGTATCCCCAGACAGCTTAAATGAGTCATTCGGCTTTGGTGCCATTCTTTGAATTATAAATCTTTTTATCAGAGGTGTTTTTTTATTCTGTATTTTATACGTTTTTTTAACGTTTAGAAAAAGGTTTAATACAGGGTTAAAATTGCTGTTCTGTTAGGGTGTACTAACATTTTTCTCTTCTCCATTTGAGTTTCCTAGAACGTATATATTTGACCTGTGAATATCTTCATGGAGAAGAAAGGGTGCTGAAAATGGCGAAATATCACCATCAGAGGAAAAAACGATAGATGTATTACAGATATGAGTAATGGAATAAGAATTAAGGAATAATGGAGCGTGCCAATTGGGATATTCATGGTGGTATTTCCATCTTGGAGCAACTCTGGTGGATGTGACAGACATTAATTACATGTTTCCAGCATCATTTGTATTTTATTGTTGATTTTTGAGTGTGAGGTGTATTGTGTTCAATGTAATTGCCCTTATACTATGGATTGATATAACGGATGGGAATTATGCGATTCTGCCACCACGCATATTCTGCTGCTGGTCTGGATTGCATTATGCATGTATACTGTTTAGGATTAATCTATAACTAGTTATGTATATGCGTGGCTGCCCGGGGTATACCCTGGTAGCGGTGAAACATTGGTTAATTTAATTATATTATATTGTATGGATAGACTTATATGGATTAATTCCCCTGCAGTGAGCTTTCATTAAGAGAGTAATGGCGTTGCGCTCCCTGCAGGGGACTATATCCATGTAGGTACCCACGATTCCCTTAAGGTACGGCTGTGATGTACTTACCAGATGTTTGAAAACATTCATGGTAACGATTAGAGCAGGCCCTTGATGACAGCGTCGCAGTATCAACACAGGCTGTGCGCCGCAAGGCTGGGCAGTGGATGAGCGATGCTTCTATACGGCCGAGGCGTCGGTGTGCTGCGCATGCGCGGCAGCTGTGGCATCGCGTTGCCATGGCTGTTGCGGTGGGCGGCTCGCTGACGCGGCCGGAACTGGCATCGCATTACTTGGACACATCCCTCTGTCATGGCGGCGCCCGCGGCGGAAAAGCATGCATTTGAATAGCGGCAGGGTGCTGTTACACCTGGTAATAATTTTTTATGTATTACATCTGGGTATATATAGACCTCACAGCCCCATAGTAAGTACACCTGCCCCCCGAAGAAGCAGCACGTGAAACGCGTTGAGGTGTGGTGGCTGCGGGCGTATCACTTTATCATCTGTCAGGTTTGTGATCAATCCTTATACCAATATGTAATAGTATGAATGTATTCTAATGGCTGAGGGATCTGTCTTCCTGTGCAGGGAGCTAGAACAGGGGGTAATGTTGTAAAACCCCGATCCCAGTTGGGAAAAAGGAATTTTTGTAAATATATATGCTCCTGGACACAGGGAGATGGTTATACCTATCTATTGGCTATAAATTTCAGACTGCTATTATAAGGACAGGTATTAATTTTCTCTGCCTACCATTGGTGTAATTGATCAATGGCTGATAACAGAGAGGGATGTTTTTGCTGCACACCTGTATGAGGCCTTGTGGTTGCGGTTGAGTGATATTTATTATGTATAGAAAATTGTTGATTTGGATTTTGGGCTCCTCCCGCGACCAATACATGTGGCTTGTCCAGGTGGACAGATAAAAATAATTATAAATTAAAATACATCATTTTGAAACACTCTTAGCCTGGACTTGTTATAAACAGCATTAAAGTATAATTATGGTTGGATGATTTCACATATCCTGCTAATTGTGGTATAATTGACCTTCAGATGGGTTTGATGTGCCCGTACTCACCTTTCCCCCTTGTTTAGGGGAGACGCATTTGCGATTTCCACTGCTCTATTTTTTGTCAAGCTATAACTTTGTTGTCACTTTTTTGTTTTTAATATGGTGCATCAATAAAGGAGTTTTTATGACATTTAAAGCATCATGGTGGTTCTTATGAGGTTCTTATGAGACTACGAGTGGTATCTATCTTTTCCTCATACAGTTTCTAATTAACCTGGGAGTGTGGCGCCCCTGAGTGTCAGGTGCCACAGGGTACTATATCTAACCCCGGATTCCTGGAAGACGAGTGCCGGTAAACACCACAACACACACAAATCTACGCCCTTTTACCCAGACTGGATGACATGCTAGAGATGGAACTGATGGATGGCCATCTATTGGTCGTGATGCATCCAATCCACTAGTTAAAAATCTGAGAGGAGGAGGGGCTAGTCAGTAAAGTGATGGGAGACGGACATCTTGTCAGACAGAAGTCGGTTAGACAGAAACTAAGAACCATGAAACCGGTTAGACGTGAAGTCAGCAAGACGTTAAGTCAGAAGTCAGTACAAAGACGGAGATTGTAAAGTGACATATCCACCTGATGAAGATATTGTGTATATCGAAACGCGTTGTAGCTGATAGAAAACAATAATTTCTACAAAAATTATTCTAATACTGTGGCCTCCTTAGCGCTCTACCAGATCGTGCTTCCATCTTTACTGGAGAATTTAAAGTGACTGAGTAAAAGGAGTACAGTTGGCAGGGAGAATACAGAGTGGGTACTCTCTGGACCGAGCACCAGCGGGAAAAGAGCCCTAGTTCAGGAGGACGCTACAAGCTTACCTGTTAACAATCTACCGGTGAGGGGACCATCAAGGACCTCATCAACGTTAGTGTCCCAGCAGCAAAGAGGGAGCCTGGGAACGGGGACAGAGGTCCGACCCGATAGGTTCAAGCTGTCTGCCATATGGTGACATCAGGAGGGGACCCCAATAACTCTTCAGGCCACGGGGACCCACCAACTACAGACGGGTGCAAAGAAGTGAAGCTCACCAGGTCACTAAACCGGCACTGGAACAAAGGGAATACCGGATTGGTAGAGACCAGCACCAGCTGGGTTGCAGCCACTCCTAACCAGTTAGTAAAGCACAAGTTAAACCGCAGCCCCTGTGTTGTCTGAATTCTTCTTATACGTTTGCATCTATATACTACAATCACCATCATCGTCCCTTGGGGCCTAGCTCTACTTGCGGAGAGCAATACCACTCAGGCTGCCCCAATACCATCAGCCCCAGCAGAGAGAGACTTTGCAGCGGCGACTTCATACATATAGCCGCATACCACAAGTGGCGTCACGAAAAACACTTTAAATTTATTTTTCCCTTTGTACAAAATTCCTCTTTTCAAGCGACACCCAGGGTCACGTAACTGGGCAACGGCCACCCGTGATACGTCCCAGTAAATACAAGGCCCGGGACCGAGTACTCCAAAGCCCTGGGGCAAGTCAGGAGCCCCATCCTGCTCCTGCTTTACCCCAAACAGAATTATTTTCTCATGTTATCCATCTTTCCAATCACAATCACTTACTATAATTTTCCCCTTTTAATGCCCGTAGTGTGCCCCCTTTTCTACTGCCCAATAAAGGAACTTTTTTCATGTTATCACCCCACGTTACTAAACACTGCCTGCTACACTGCTGGCCAAAAGTATTGGCACCCCTGCAATTCTGTCAGATAATACTCAGTTTCTTCCTGAAAATGATTGCAATCACAAATTCTTTGGTATTATTATCTTCATTTAATTTATCTTCAATGAAAAAAAATAAAAAAAAATTGTCATAAAGCCAAATTGGATATAATTCCACACCAAACATAAAAAAGGGGGTGGACAAAAGTATTGGCACTGTTTGAAAAATCATGTGATGCTTCTGTAATTTCTGTAATTACCATCACCTGTAACTTACCTGTGGCACCTAACAGGTGTTGGCAATAACTAAATCACACTTGCAGCAGGTGACAGGGATTAAAGTTGACTCAACCTCTGTCTTGTGTCCTTGTGTGTACCACATTGAGCATGGAGAAAAGAAAGAAGACTAAAGAACTGTCTGAGGACTTGAGAATCCAAATTGTGAGGAAGCATGAGCAATCTCAAGGCTACAAGTCCATCTCCAAAGACCTGAAAGTTCCTGTGTCTACGGTGCGCAGTGTCATCAGGAAGTGTAAAGCCCATGGCCCTGTGGCTAACCTCCCTAGATGTGGAAGGAAAAGAAAAATTGACGAGAGATTTCAACGCAAGATTGTGCGGATGGTGGATAAAGAACCTCGACTAACATCCAAACAAGTTCAAGCTGCCCTGCAGTCCGAGGGTACAACAGTGTCAACCCGTACTATCCGTCGGCGTCTGAATGAAAAGGGACTGTATGGTAGGATACCCAGGAAGACCCCACTTCTTACCCCGAGACATAAAAAAGCCAGGCTGGAGTTTGCCAAAACGTACCAGAGAAAGCCTAAAACGTTTTGGAAGAATATTCTCTGGTCAGATGAGACAAAAGTAGAGCTTTTTGGGAAAAGCCATCAACATAGAGTTTACAGGAAAAAAAAGAGGCATTCAAAGAAAAGAACACGGTCCCTACAGTCAAACATGGCGGAGGTTCCCTGATGTTTTGGGGTTGCTTTGCTGCCTTTGGCACAAAACTGCTTGACCGCGTGCATGGCATTATGAAGTCTGAAGACTACCAACAAATTTTGCAACATAATGTAGGGCCCAGTGTGAGAAAGCTGGGTCTCCCTCAGAGGTCATGGGTCTTCCAACAGGACAATGACCCAAAACACACTTCAAAAAGCACTAGAAAATGGTTTGATAGAAAGCACTGGAGACTACTAAAGTGGCCAGCAATGAGTCCAGACCTGAATCCCATAGAACACCTGTGGAGAGATCTCACAATGGCAGTTTGGAGAAGGCCCCCTTCAAATCTCAGGGACCTGGAGCAGTTTCCAAAGAAGAATGGTCTAAAATTCCAGCAGAGCATTGTAAGAAACTCATTGATGGAACCGGAAGCGGTTGTTCGCAGTTACTTTGGCTAAAGGTTGTGCAACCAAGTATTAGGCTAAGGGGTACTTTGCACGCTGCAACATCGCAAGCCGATGCTGTGATGCCGAGCGCGATAGTCCCCGCCTCCGTCGCAGCTGCGATATCTTTGTGATAGCTGCCATAGCGAACATTATCGATGAGCGGGATGTAAACATGCCGCCCACCTTCTCCGTTCCGCATATCCTACGGGAGCCGCGGTGACGCCGGTAGGAGATGTTCCTCGCTCCTGTGGCTTCACACACAGCGATATTTGCTGCTGCTGGAGCGAGGAACAACATCGGACCATCGCGTCAGCGTAATTATGGATTACACCGACGCTGCACCGATGATACGATACGACGCTTTTGCACTCGTTAATCGTATCATCTAGGCTTTACACACTACGATGTCGCCTGCGATGCCGGATGTGCATCACTTTCAATTTGACCCCCACCGACATCGCACCTGCGATGTCGTAGTGTGCAAAGCCCGCCTAAGGGTGCCAAAACTTTTGTCTGGCCCATTTTTGGAGTTTTGTGTGAAATGATCAATGATTTGATTTTTGTTTCATTCTCTTTTGTGTTTGTTCATTGCAAGCAAAATAAATTAAGATAATAATACCAAAGAATTGCAGGGGTGCCAATACTTTTGGCCAGCACTGTACATTCAACTCTCCCATGTGCAGCCTCCAGTGACCACAGGTGATGTAGGAGGAACTTTTCTTTATGTTATCATCCCTCTTTCCAAGATTATATTTTAAAATTTTCAAATTTCATCGTCTGCGTTATATTTTTGTTCTACAAATGTAGTGAGCAGATGAGAAGCTGCACGCGTCATCTTCACCTGATCAGGTCATTTGTTGACTTTGTGGCTCAAATGTTCACTGTCATTGGAATCATGGAGTTTTTTGTTCTCTTTAGTTCTGGTGAAAATTTGATGATACAGTATGGGCCCCGATTTATTAAGAATGGCGATTTTAACGTGGTGGAGTCAGACACTCCTGATTCATGAACATGTGCCTCTGTGCACCATGCCAGAAATCTTACTCTAGTCCCTAACTGGAGTAATATTTTTGGCCATTATTGACAGCACTCCCCTGCTTAGCACAAGCTCTGTACAAATTGAATCCCCTGCCCTGAACATCCACACCAACACCGCGGGCATCAATCACACAGTGTCAGTGCGGATGTTCTCTTATTCCTCTCCTTTTTCTGCAGCACCTGATCACATAGTATCAAACAACCACTGCAGACAGAAGAGAGGGATGAGATACACTTAAGCTGTGAGCACAAGCTGACATTTTTTCACTGTTTTATGCATTTTTTTTCTTACAGATTTTAATCAATCTACAAGCGAAAATGCATCCCAGCAAAGTGCTGTGCACACATTACAGACTGTTTCCATGCAGATTTTGGTGCAGAAAAAATCAGCTCAAGCAATTGACATGACAATTGTTTCTGGGTTTTTGCCAGAATTTTTCTTATCAGAATGCAAAAAAAATGCATCATAAAACATATCGATAAATATATTAAAAAAATTCATAAAAACTGCAAAACCGAGGCATAAAAACAAGCATTTTTCCCAGCAGCGTTTTTCCTGCTAGCAGGTGCAGTATTTGGGGCAGAATATCTGAAATCTGGGAACATACCCTAACACTGAGGGTGCTTCTGCACAAGGGTGTCCTGTATTGTTAATGTGTCGCCCTGGGCAAGCCAGGGGACACAGGTCACACACCACCACACCCTACACCCCAGGTAGGCACATCTAAGCTGAACCAAAAATCCTTGTTGCCTTCCTCCAGAGGCTGATGATTCACACCAGGGGGTGGGCCAGGCGGTTGGCTCCGCCCACCAAGGAGATCACAGCTCTGGAGGCGGGAGAAACCAGCAGTGTAGTCAGGGAGGAGGAAGTGGAAGGAGTGGAGGAGTAGCCCAGACAGGGCTAAAGTAAACACCTAGTGAAAGTAAAGGAAGAAAAGTAGTAAAGGAGGAAAGCAAGAGTGGTGACAGAGAGAGAAAAGCCTGAAGAGTCCAGCTAAGTGCAGGACAGGTCAGCAAGGTCAGCACAACACCTGGGTGCTCCGCATCACCATCCCCGGGAACCCCGTACTGAGCAGCGGTGGTGAAATCACCACAACCGTGGGTGGCGTCACGGACTATAAACAATCCCCATACCCAACCAACCCCTTTCACTCACGGGCGAGGAGTGCCGCTCGAGAAACCCCCGGGATCCGGCCTACAGCTCGAGCCACCACTGAGCAGCGGCCGACGGACCCGAGCAGAAGGGGTGAGTGTAGTGTGCTGACACCCTCCTCCCCGCCCGCGACAACTTGGCGTCACGAACAGGATCTTACCGCTCTGCCGTCTGGTAGAGGTGCGCCTTGTTACCGCCGGAGGCATCCGGCAGGAAAATTTCAGAAGCCGCCATCTTTGGCGCGAAAAGTTCCCGCTCGAGCGTCTTCTCGAGCAGTAGAGGCGTGAAGGCCAAAACCCCGCCCCGAGAGAGGAGGGGCTGGAAAGAGCTAAGGGGGACGCGATGGCGGCTGGCCGCATGTAGCTGCGGCTATAAAAGCAGGGACTCCAGGACTCTGCAAACATACCGTTCCTGGAAGCAAAAGAAGAAGCCATCATGTGGATGCCGTCCCGCGACACCGTAGCCCCCGCGCCTGGGACCGCGGCGTGGGTGGAGATCCGAACCGCGCAGCTCTACCAAAGGCTGCAGGTCAGGATGCAGCTCCTCATGGAGGAGTGGGAGGCCGACATGGCGGACGTTGTAGCCACCGTGCGGAGACGCGAGGAGGAGGCGGAGAAAGGGAGGGTGAGTGACCCACGTCCCGATGCCCTTGAAGGGCCGGTCATCGCGGCTGTGGGGCCCGGTCCAAGCCCTCTCCCCCCGTTACCTCCCTTGCCACCCGTTCCGGAGGCCGTGACCCCGCCACTAGGCCTGCTACCACCGCAACCGGTAGCAGTACCCAGCGTCCCCGCCCAAGCGGACCGGCCTGTAGCCGGAGCCCGCGGTACACCAGAGGTGTTACCGTGGAAGACGTCGAAAGTGGAACCGGAGGCATCCCATGAAACATCCTCCGAGCCGGAGCAGATGACCCGTTCCGAGCCGAAGGCCCGGCAGCGGAAAGCCCCTATGCCCATCCCCCACACCTCGGCTGAGGTAGCGCCGGGTTGTTGCTGCAAGGCAGCGCCCAAGGCCAAGACACCGCGGGACATGCCGCCCATAGTCCTGACAGTGGGCAACGTCCAGGATGTCCCGCGGGGCCCGACCCGTGCGCCGGCGCTGGCAGCAGCGCCGTATTGGGATAGGGAGCCGATACCGCTGGGCCTGGAGATCGCCGAGAGGGAGCGGAAGAAGGCCGAACTGGTGGCCAGAGCGATCCGGGAGAAAGAACACCTCCGGCAGGCAACCTCCTGTGCCCGAGGACCGTTGTACGTGGGGCAGGTGAGGCGGTTTGATGTCCGCCGGGGCTACGGGTTCATCTACGAGCCGGGCCTGGAGGCCGAAGTTTTTGTAGCCCGGCGGGATGTGAATGCCCACCTGCCTGAGGAGCATCCTGGCCGTAATCTGATGCCGGGTGATATCGTCCAGTACACTCGGTTCTTTGGGGAGCGAGGGTGGTTTGCGCTGGACGCTAGATTGAAGGGCAGCCCAGAGGCCCGAGCAAGCGCCGCGCCCCCTCCCTTGGAAGGAGCACTGGAGCCTGGAAGTCCGGAGTAGGGCAGCGGATGCCCGCAGCACCGTCCCCGTTGGGACCACCTGTTTGTTGAAAGTTGAAAGTTTGAAAAGTTTTGAAATATGATATGAAAAGATGATAACCGAAGTTTCACCTGATTCACCGTGTGATTTGCAACCGGCTGGAGCCGGCACCGTTGTCCCTGTGGGGACCGTTTAAAAATGCATGGGAACTATCCATGGACAAGCCCGTGAACTTGCAGGGCAACCACAGACGTTAGTGGCTTGTAAATATGTTGTTTACCGTTACCGTTTTCCGCAGGCCGCCTCCGGAGAGGCAGGTTGGAGGGAGGGCCCTCAGCAGAGCAGGCTAGGGCCCAGCCACCAAAGGAACCGGAGGCTACCCTCTGGAGGGAAGGACAGATCCCGCTCGGGTGACTTGTGCTGGACTGTGGGTCAAGGGGTGCTGCCTGGGCTTTAGGGGCAGCATCAGGGCCAGGTTGCTTGAGTGGGAGAGAGCGGAAACCGTAACCGTAAACCGTTGCAACGTTAAAGTAAAATGTGCCTCCCGTTTTGGGAAGAGTTATTGAAAATGTATGTGTTATTTACCTTGTGATCCCTTTTTTCAGAAAAATAAATCCGGTGTAGGACGGCAGCCCGCGGACGGTCTGCATTTTGCTAAGGGGGAATGTGTCGCCCTGGGCAAGCCAGGGGACACAGGTCACACACCACCACACCCTACATCCCAGGTAGGCACATCTTAGCTGAACCAAAAATCCTTGTTGCCTTCCTCCAGAGGCTGATGATTCACACCAGGGGGTGGGCCAGGCGGTTGGCTCCGCCCACCAAGGAGATCACAGCTCTGGAGGCGGGAGAAACCAGCAGTGTAGTCAGGGAGGAGGAAGTGGAAGGAGTGGAGGAGTAGCCCAGACAGGGCTAAAGTAAACAGCTAGTGAAAGTAAAGGAAGAAAAGTAGTAAAGGAGGAAAGCAAGAGTGGTGACAGAGAGAGAAAAGCCTGAAGAGTCCAGCTAAGTGCAGGACAGGTCAGCAAGGTCAGCAACGGCGGTGACTGTCTGGAGGGGGACCGTTTGGAAGTTCCTGGAAGGACCCCGTAGGCTGTGTGCCCGGTGGTCTGGAGCAGTGTTCCGAAGGACAGTCAGCACCAGGGCAGGGGCCTCTCGGACCCCGGCAAGGCATGGAGTCGCCGTAAATTGCCGAATCCGTCAGTGAAGGGGACGTAGATCCCCCAACAACCAAGACCCGAGTGAAGGCAACAGCCCAACCTGTACAACAGAGACACCGCCACTGCCAGGGCACCAGTTTCTGAGGGCCAGCGCCTGCGGGCAAAGAGTAGAGCTCCTCCGGCCCAGCTTGAAGCCGGGGAGCGGGTTACCGGTGGGGACCCATCGCAACCAACAAGTACACAAGGTGCAAGGAAGAGGGACATCACCGTCACCTACTGGGAGAGCAATTGCAGCCGTCCGTGGGACCGTCTTAGCAGCCGTTTGGTTTACCGTACAAACTGTGTCAACGTCTCAGGCTGAGTGAGTACCACAGTGCCGCAAGGCACAGCGCTGCCCCCGCGTCCCTGCGCCCACCAGGCCCTGCACCTCCCAAACCGTCACCGGGCCCCGTGATCACGACCCCTACCCACGGAGGGGCAACACAACACCTGGCTGCTCCGCATCACCATCCCCGGGACCCCCGTACTGAGCAGCGGTGGTGAAATCACCACAACCGTGGGTGGCGTCACGGACTATAAACAATCCCCATACCCAACCAACCCCTTTCACTCACGGGCGAGGAGTGCCGCTCGAGAAACCCCCGGGATCCGGCCTACAGCTCGAGCCACCACTGAGCAGCGGCCGCCGGACCCGAGCAGAAGGGGTGAGCGTAGTGTGCTGACACCCTCCTCCCCGCCCGCGACATTAGTGCAGGGCAAGCCATTTAATCCATGCAGCACTCTCTCTTGGCAAGTGAAGGCTGTTGACATGGGTGTAGCGACCGTGACCGACATGCCCTGATTCAGATGGATGTGTATCCGATGGCACCTACCTGACTGAAATACATCTCAGCAGAGATTCTCATAGGGTCCCTGCACTGCGATGTGTCAACCGCCAATGAAGGCCTTGAATATTCACTGCTCACTATGCACACAATGCTGTGCACGGGGAGCAGAGAATACACTGACAGCTGCCAGTGGCCTTGCATGACACTGATGGCATGCGCTGCGCTGCTTACATGCTGGTCAGTTGCCAGCTTGCCAGTGTTACACCAGGACGCTGGGGGAGCGCAGGGAAGGTGAACACAATCATTTTTCTTTTTTACTTTGTGCAGCATGGTGGGGGGTGTGGGCTATATACCAGGATGGGGGGCTAGATACCATGATGGGGGCTATATACCAGGATGAGGGGCTATATGCCAGGATGAGGGGGCTATATACCAGGATGAGGAGGCTATATACTAGGATGAGAGGGCTATATGCCAGAATGAGGGGGCTATATACCAGGATGAGGAGGCTATATACCAGGATGAGGGGGCTATATACCAGGATGGGGGGCTATATACCATGAAGGAGTGCTACATACCAGGATGGTGGCAGGATATCAGGATGGGCATATGCTTGGGACATATACCAGGATAGGGCTATATATAGCAAGATAGGGACATGATGGAAGCATATACCAGGATGGGACAATGATGGGAACATATATACCAGGATGGAGCCATG